>NW_017307026.1:457690-468895 GCF_000935625.1 Nanorana parkeri | reverse complement strand
AGAATGAAAAATGAATAATGCAGAGTAAGAAGAAGACTGAAAATAGAAGAAAGAGTAAAAGAAGTAGGTCATTGTACGGTCCTCATGACTGAATGTGTAAATGGATGATGAGATTTGTGTATGTGGGTATGTGTGTTTTTATCTATCTATCTATCTATCTATCTGTATACGTGTGTGTGTACAATATATATAGATATAGATATCTATATATATATCTATATCTATATATATACACACTATATTGCCAAAAGTATTGGGACACCCCTCCAAATCATTGGATTCGGGTGTTCCGTGACATTTCCTTGGTACTAAATATTCCACGGTCAAATGTTAGTGGTATTATAACAAAGTGGAAGCAACTGGGAACAGCAGCAACTCAGCCACGAAGTGGTAGGCCACGTAAAAAGACAGAGCGGGGTCAGCGCATGCTGAAGTGCGCAGTGTGCGGAAGTCGCCAACTGTCTGCAGAGTCAATAGCTACAGACCTCCAAACTTCATATGGCCTTCAGATTGGCACAACTACAGTGCATAGAGAGCTTCATGGAATGGGTTTCCATGGCCGAGCAGCTGCATCCAAGCCCTACATCACCAAGTGCAATGCAAAGCTTTGGATGCAGTGGTGTAAAGCATGCCACCATTAGACTCTAGAAAAGTGGAGACATGTTCTCTTAAGTGACAAATCATGCTTCTCTGTCTGGCAATTTGATGGACGTGTCTGGGTCTGGCGGTTGCCAGGAGAACGCTACTTGCCTGACTGCATATGCCAAGTGTAAAGTTTGGTGGAGGGGGGATTATGGTGTGGGGTTGTTTTCCAGGGGTTGAGCTTTGCCCCTTAGTTCCAGTGAAGGGAACTCGTAAGGCATCAGCACACCAAGGCATTTTGAACAATTTCATGCTCCCAACTTTGTGGTGAACAGTTGGGTTGGCCCCTTCCTGTTCCAACATGACTGCGCACCAGTGCACAAAGCAAGGTCCATAAAGATATGGATGAGTGAGTTTGGAGTGGGGGAACTTGACTGGCCTGCACAGAGTCCTGACCTCAACCTGATAGAACACCTTTGGGATGAATTAGAGCAGAGACTGCAAGCCAGGCCTTCTCGTCCAACATCAGTACCTGACCTCACAAAGCGCTTGTGGAAGAATGGTCAAATATTCCCATAGACACACTCCTAAACCTTGTGGACAGCCTTCCCAGAATAGTTGAAGCTGTTAAAGCTGCAAAGGGTAGGCCAACTCAATATTGAATCCTAGGGACTAAAACCGGGATTCCATGCCTTAGTCCGTAGTGTGTGTGTGTGTGTATAGTTTGCTTAAAAGGGAATTATTTCTACAACAAAAAGCTGCTGACAGGTATAAAGTTGAACACCGCGTTAGTTCTTAAACATTTTCAAACATCTGCCTTGGTTAGACCGAACACTTCTGTGGATGTTTATCTTGCATAAGCTGTAAAGGCAAATAAAAGTATATAAAGTAATATGTGACCGTTTGCGGCTCCCTGTTTGAGATAGGCAAAGCACACAAACACAATGGTTAACTGTACCTCTTGCCAAATGTTTACTTTGGCTGAGCATAGAGTAGGGAACAGTTAAATTCCGTGTCAGTTTGTTTGTTTTTATCTTTCGCCCACCCTACAAGTACATTTGTATTGCTGCTATGTCCATGTTGGAGAGGTTTCCCCTCACTTCCTGTTATATTGACGATGATGTCACTGGGATGGAAAGTGGGGGAAAGGAAATCTCCCGAACAGAGCAACATACTGCAAACAAAAAAACAACAAACCTGACAGCTGTACTAATTGTTCCCTACTCTATTCAAAACTGAAAGCAAAATGTTGGCTACAGATACACTGTATAGACACACTCGTGCCCAGCTGGGGTCCAGTGATAGAATGTTCTGATTTCAGAACATACCAAAATGCCATCAGCCTCACAAATAATCAAAGCATTCTTTTGTGAACAGGTAAAACAGTGGTATAAAGACAGGATTTAGGGACTGAGATTGGTGCAAGACACTCTTGCTTGCTAATTTTTTTTTTCTCAGTCTGGTTTCAGATAACAGAGAAGGGCACTTTCTTATAAATAGGCTATACACATTTCAGCTGGTTCTTGATGAAATGGCCAAAATTCTATGCGTGGGTGCTGCTGTCGGCACCCTTCCAACTGGCATCCCTCGATCAGCTGATTGGAGAAGCTTGTCGGAAAATTCTCGACTGAACAGAGCTAGCAGCCAATCAACTGCTAGCTCTTTTTGGCAGCTGTGCAAATACAAAGGAAAAGGCAGAAGATTCCTTGATTTTAAGCGTTGATGGAGAATTCTGTGATACAGTGGTATCTCGGTTCACGAGCTTGATTAGTTCCACGATTCTGGTCGCAAACTGAATCAAACTTTGATCAGACTGTGATCTCGACTAGAGGAAGCCACGACCATGTGTCAGAACAGGGAAGATGGCTGCGGTTGTGTTCGTCACCGATGCGGAGTTTGCGAATGGAAGCAAAATTTTGCTGAACTTCCTGTTGTCACCCGACCCGAATTGTTCATGAACAGAAGCATTCGTGAACCGAGGTACCACTGTATTTTCTTAGTTTAGCCGACAGCTTGAACAAAGAAAATATATGTGTGTATACCTGCTTTTAGTCATTTATGTATTTAAAATGTATTAAAAACTAGTAATTATTGTTGTTTGCTGATCAATTATATTTCTAGCCGTTTGTTACGGTCCTTGCATTGCATTATGTTTTTTGAGTGTAATGTGATTCACCATAATGTCTCTCTCCTCCAAGCATTAAGAATGAATATCACCTGTGTGTATGTTTATTTGCCTGTTATAAGCAGACATGGACTGGACTGCATGTGAATAAAGGATTATGTTTGGCTGAGACTGCATAGAAAGTAACCTGTAGTGACATTTTGACTTGTCATTCTGGGAAGCCTGCAATGCTGGGGGGATAGGGTGACTTACAAAACACTGCAGACTCTTCTCTCTGCCTTACACAAGCTGTCCCTAGCTGGTTTCATTCTGGATTTTGTCTTCATTTACAGATAACAAAATGCTGGGGAAAAATAAGCACCAGGAAGCCCAAACTCTGGGAGTCGGTAAAGCTATCGCTGTGCTTACATCAGGAGGAGATGCACAAGGTAATCATAGCTTTTCTTATTTCAAATATTGCTTTAAGCTGTCTGTTATTGTCTAACAACCAGTTATAATAAATGTGATCTTGGTAGACATGGCCTACATTTTAGACCCTGAAAAAGAATAGAAGAAGCTAAAAACAACAACTTTCTTAGGAAGAAATGAAGATATGGTCACTGCTTATACCCAGATGAGTAGAACTGTTCTGGATCTCTGACACTTTTCACTGTGACCGAGTCACTGCTGGCCACTGTGGTCATGCTGCCTCAGTGTCTTCTACAGCCTCAGTGTCAGACTAGCTAAGCAACCTACCAGATGATTCTCTAATGGAATTCTATCCCTGATGCAAGCAAAATATAGAAATTCAATTCCTTTATATCAATTATATTAAATAAGTACATTACAGTGTAGGTCAGTGGTTCTCAACCTGTGTAACCTCAGGATCCACATTTGTCCTTGGTCATCAGGTCGCGACCGAAGTCTCACTGCAATGGAACGCGTGGCATTAGGGTACCGTGTGTTCCAGTGCGGGCGTACAAGCTCGGTGGGAGGTGTGTTTGAGGTACCATTCAAATCAATGGCAACGCAACACACCTGAATGCACGGTAGGTTAGCTTGCGTGGTAAAGTGCATTAATTGCAAAACACTGACATACATACACAATCTCACGCACTGACATTCTCACACACACATACACACTCTCCATTTTTTTTTTTAAGGTCCACCCAGTCTCCTTACCTTACGAGAACTGGAGTGGATCCTCCGCTTGGGGTTCAGTGTGGGCTGCTGTGCTGTGACGGAGCTCCATCTATATGTGCATTGCTTATACATCTCTCTTGCACGCCCTGTAGAGGTGCCGGGAGCCAGACACCTCTATAGGACACATGAGGGAACTGTAAGCAATGCACGTATGGATGGTGCTCCTTCGCGGTCATAGCCCCAGCCCACCCCACCTCAAAATGACACTCGGCTCTGGACAGCATACTTTGAATGGCTGCTTGGTGCGAGAACTGACAGTGCTGTGCTAGGGGGAGGCAGAGGAGCCTCTCGCCTAGAAAAGTTTAAGGCATGTTGCGACCCCCAGAACATCCCATGTGCTCCAAGATGGAGACTCTCATAGTTTAGAGTTAGGACCGCACTATAAGAGGTGCCTTGGCGCGGCAGTGCGGCTTACACATCCTTTGCAGAAGACGTGTATCCAAACCTCTGTCATTGTCCTTAGTGGTGAGACAAGTTGTTTTACATGCTAGTTTGTGAGTGTGCCATGATGCCTTTCTACTGTTCTACTGTTCAAAGCCCATTTCGTGTGCACCTTACTGTACAACTGGTAACAAATTGTTGAGTGCGTTTGTCGTTTGTTTTGCTTTACCGATTTGGTGCAGCGACGCATGGGGTTTCTCAGCTGCCAATGGGATGTGCGGGATCCCTTGTGTGTTTCTGTACCTTTTAAGGAGGTGGGGCGTCCTCCTGACAAGCCTGCACCCAATTTGATATCTTCTGCCCCATGTGCTCCAAGATGGAGACTCCCAGAACATGAGGTCGCAACCCACTTTTGGGTCTCGACCCACCAGTTGAGAACCAAGGATGTAGGTCAATGTGTATTTACTTAGTAAAATATCTACTTCACACATAAATATTATTTATAATAAATGTTATTGTTGGACCTCATAACCTGATCTGTTATTTTTGTTATTCAATTACTCAATAATATTCTTAATATGCTCAGTTGGGTAAATGGGGGAAAAAATAATGATTGCACACATTAGATATTCAAAGTGTACCTAAAGCCAACTTTATTCAGTTTCAGATAGGGTGGAAAAGTGTTTTTATTGCTGCATGCGACCCAACTGGGAAGATTAACCCACAACGATTGTCACCAAGACAGAAAGTGATGGGAAATCCAAAATTCTAAAGCTGTCACCTGAACAGGAACAGAGGGGAAATATTCCAATAGGGACACCTATTCTGGTGTCAACTGTCTGAGAGGGGATTTCCCTTAACTTGTGTTGTGTCTACGGGACAGGAAGTGAAGAAGGTAAATTTCCCTAATGGGACACGGACAGCAAAAATAAATAACCTAGGTTTTAACTTTAGATATACTTTAAAGTGGCCCTTGCAGTACAAGCAAGTTCTGCTTATTTACTTAGGATCCCTCCCCCATAAGAAATCACTGTACTAAACTTAAAGAAACCCTGTGGGTAAAAAAAACTTTGTTATTATACTTACCTTCCATATTGCAAGGAGTAATTTCACCATCCTACATTGAGATCCTGAGGAATGCTGATAGCCCACGTTTTGCGGGATGGCGCTCCAACACAATGAGGTAGCTTAGGCTTCTTGGTGTTTCCCGGGATTTCACCAGAAAGATGGTGATTTCACCTGCCATTAATTTAGGACGCTAGGTATATACAGTTCACTTTTTTCGTTCAACCTGCGGGCTGATTCCTCAATCAGCGCTTGCAAGCGAGTGTTGATGGACGAATCCCCCGATGTCTCCTTTGTATTATGACAGTGCCCACTGGCTGCTGTCAGAATACCTGAATGGAGCTAATAGCTGATTCGCTGGTAGCTTTGTTTGGCCAATAATTATCCAACCTGCTCCTTCGATCAGCTGATCGAGGGATGACGTGTGGAAGGGTGCAGACATTGGCACCCACGTGGTGAATTTCAGCCGGTTAATCGAGAATCGGAATAAATTTTAAGTGTGTATAGCCAGCTTAAGCCAATGTGAGCAGTAGTCCTCGGTAAGGTAAGTATATTACCTAAGTTTCCTGTACCCACAGGTGTTTTATTTCTTTAAGTTTTGTGCAGTGTTTTGCAGCTTTAACAACTGCAAATCTTTACTTGCCAAGAATTGGTATTTTATTCCTGAAAAATTAGACTTATTTATAGACTAGGAAAATATTAAGGAGCAAAAGTTATTTCAATTAATGACTTGTACATAGAAAACATTGCCCATATCGATAATATAACCTGCATGTGGTAAATTTACCTGATCCATGCAATAAAATGTTTGGGGAGTTAAAAACAATATTTTATTTTTAAAAAAGCACATATTTTGAAAACTGTTGATTTCCTTATAGTGGCAGATGACATTAGAGCATCTCAGATCCATTGTGTTCAGTGCCTTCACTTCATAATTTGATACTTAGAACATGGACCATAAGGTTCATAATAGTTTCTTGCTTTTCAAGCCAATAGAAAAGTCCAAGACGTTGTTTTGTCTAGTGTTGTATTACATGGCAGCTGTCATCTGAGATCACCAAATGTTCTGTCCTAGAATAGATAATGTTTCCCTGCAAGACAGCTGTACCCTGTTTCCCTGAAAATAAGACCTACCCCGAAAATAAGACCTATTACTATTTTTGGGAATTGCTAAAATATAAGACCTACCCTGAAAATAAGACCTAGTTGTGACCATTCCCAGGGCCGGCGGTGGCATAAGGGGGAACTTGAAGAGCCGCGGGAGAGAATCAGCGGTGCCAATGAAGCCAGCGCTAGTGGAAGCGAGGCGGCAGCACAGGGAGCAGAGCCGCATAAGCTGAGGGCTCCTCTATAGCGCCGACTCCTGTCACAGGCGGAGCGATACCAAATGCACTCCGCCTGTGAGGAATCTATAGTGAAAGTGCGCTTCGCTTTTTCTGGTTACCAAGTTGCTCTTGGAAAGATATGGCACCCCTGATTGCCCTGATCACCATATTCTTAACTTTGCCATTTTGGATTATTTAATTTGGATTTGCATTACATTTGGATTGTTATACGTTAAAAAAAAAAAAAATAAGACCTACCCCGAAAATGAGACCTAGTGTGTTTTTTTGAGCCAAAAAAAATATAAGACAGTGTCTTATTTTCGGGGAAACACGGTAGAATAAAATAGGCGACATACACAGTTTCACTATCACTAAATATATGTGAAACAAAATGAGTAATATCTTTCAGTTTCCACATAAGTATATGATTACAACAGATGAAAAATACAAGTAGGTCATCTTTTAGTAATTCAGGTTTTCTCTTGACACTTTTGGGGTAGGAGATTTGATAAAGGAAGAGTTGTCATTTTAAATGGGCAGCTTGTAAATGTCAAAATGCATATACAGTATGTGTATTTTGTTTTTACATGTACTTTTTTAGTATACATATTTATTAAAGTTTCATCATCCAAATGCTAGATTTTAAATATAGATGAAGTCTGATGGTCACCTTTGTGCTTCTCATATCCCCAGTGGAATCATGTCCCTGCCACAATTCTCAGCTCCTGCCCACCTCAAGCCCCACTACAAATTAGGTGTTTCCATCCCTCCTGTTGCATTTTCCATTAAAAAAAAAAAAAAACACAAACAGAGGAAGTTGTTGTCACACTTCCACAGTAGGTTTGCAGTAGAGCAAGATTCTAAATAGACATAAAAAACTGAGTGTTGGGCCACATATTTTTCTAATGCCCCGAAACCTGACGCTGCTGCTGCCAATGTTTTTTTGCTGCCTTTGGATGCCCAATGTGTTGCTTCTGGGCAGCCACTTTTTGTCTTTAAATGATTGAGGAAAACCATTTTAAAAAGAGTACAGCTCATTATTCCACTCTTCTTCAGCACTGCTACTCCCATGATTTTCTGCTGCCAGGCCCAGCTGAAGGGTTATGTTATCAGTGGTATAAGTAATTTTCTGTGTGTATGTATGTATATGAATGTGTATACAGTGTTTGTGTGCATGTGCATACACTGTGCATATGTGTGTATGTATACACAGCGTGTGTGTATGTGTTTGTGTGTTTGTAATCAACGAAAGAATAATGCAAAGCAAAGTTTAAATTTATAAGTATACTGCATAATTAGAAGTATATTTATATATGCATTATGATCATCAGCCCAAGAGGTTGT
Organism: Nanorana parkeri; assembly: GCF_000935625.1. Classification (NCBI taxonomy): domain Eukaryota; kingdom Metazoa; phylum Chordata; class Amphibia; order Anura; family Dicroglossidae; genus Nanorana; species Nanorana parkeri. The sequence goes on along the minus strand of NW_017307026.1, from coordinate 460,891 downwards.
AGTGGTTTTTCTACAGTCCTATACCATACATAAAAAGCGTATGTTCGTAGCCACAAAGGTGCGAATTCCAGAGGAAACTTTTTTTAAAACATGTACATTTTTTTTCAACTGAGGGCTTTTTTTCAACTGAGAGCACAGGGATACATTAGGATGCATTTTGGGTCCGGAAACAATCTGAATGGGCCCTAAATCTCAACTGCAGGTCACTCAAATATTATAATCAAATAAAACACAGATGCAATTGTTTAGTCTACTAATCTGCTTTATATCTTTTACTTAAAGTGACATTAAAGTCAAAAAATGTTTTCCCTCCCCCCAATGTTAATGTTAGCACTTACCTTAAATGAGGTTTCCTAATCTGATCTTCCTCTTCTTTCCTGATGTTTTCATCTGTCCCTCCAGCGGTGCGGCGGCTCTCCGATCCAGGGCTGACTCCTCTGTGCTTACTGGCACTTCTGATCCCACGGAGTCTGCATGCGGGTGCACGCGTCCATAGACTTACCTTGCGTCTCTGCTCATCTCCCGCCCGAAAATCCGAACTGCGCATGCGCCCGCCCCAAGATGCTTTACGGCCGCCCGAGCAGTTTCGGATTCTTGGACGGGAGTGCACGATGAAAACAGGGTAAGTGTAAACCGCTGTTAAAGCTTTTTTTTTGTTTTTTGTTTTACTTTTTGCCTATATCTACTGTTTGCTAGCAGTAGTTATAGGCAAAAAAAACAGGGTTTACAAACCATTTAATATAAAAAATGATCCGATCATCGCTATATCTTCGTTATGTAAAGCAGAGTTCCCCAACCTATATTCAGATCCCAGCATATAGTTACATAGTATTTGAGGTTGAATAAAGACATAAGTCCATCAAGTCCAACCTGTTTGTGTGTGTGTGTGTGTGTGTGTGTGTGTGTTACATTTGTGGTACACTGGCCTGTGTTTTACTATTGGAGTGAGAAGTTAAGTTTGACTATAGAACATTTTGTACATGAAAATCATGTCCCCCCTTAATCTCCTTACTTCCAACGTAAACATGTTTAAATTTAGTAGCCGTGTCTCATAGCTCTGGTCCTCCATCCCCTTGATGAGTTTGGTCGCCCTCCGCTGGACTTTCTCCAGTTCAAGGACATCCTTTCTGTGGACCGGTGCCCAAAACTGCACCGCATACTCCAGGTGGGGCTTGAACCATTGATGTGTAAAGTGGCATAATTATAGACCTCCAAAACAGTAGAAAGGCATCATGGCACACTCACAAACCAGCATGTAAAACAACTTGTCTCACCACTGAGGTTAATAACAGAGGTTTGGATACACGTCTTCTGCAGAAAATGTGAAAGCCGCACTGCCGCGCCAAGGCACCTCTTATAGTGCGGTCCTAACTCTAAACTATGAGAGTCTCCATCTTGGAGCACATGGGGGCAGAAGATTTCAAATTGGATTATAATTATAGACCTATCCCTGCAAAATATTCCCTGCTTGATGCTTACTTTGCTTACAGCAACCTGGCACTGTAATTTATTTTTCAGTTTGTGGTCTACAATGACCCCCAAATCTTTCTCCATTTCCGACTTCCCTAGCGTCATACCCAGAATTGTATAACCCATTTGCCTATTATTCCTCCCAAAGTGCATAACTTTGCATTTATCGACATTAAACCTCATCTGCCACATAGTTGCCCACTCCCCTATTTTATCCAGGTCCTCCTGCAATGTTACACTATCTTGGTTTGTTTCTATTACCCTCCCAATTTTGGTATCGTCAGCAAACACTGAGATATCGCTGTTTACTCCGTCCCCGATGTCGTTAATAAACAGGTTGAAAAGCATGGGTCCCAGCACAGAACCCTGAGGCACACCGCTAATGACACTAGCCCAGTCTGAAAGGGCGCCATTTATTGATACTCTCTGTACCCGTTCCTTTAGCCAGTTCTCTATCCATGTACACACCCTTCCATCTATGCCCATAGCTCTTAGCTTGTGTAGTAAGCGTTTATGAGGTACCGTATCAAAAGCCTTAGCGAAATCCAGATATACCACATCCACAGACCTCCCTCCATCCAGATCTCTACTTACCCCCTCGTAAAAAGTCATTAGGTTAGTCTGACAGGAACGGTCCTTCCTAAACCCATGCTGGTTGTCATTTATTTTGTCATTTTCCCGCATGAATTCTACTAAGTGGTCCTTAATCATTCCCTCTAACAGTTTACAAACTACCGATGTAAGACTAACTGGTCGGTAATTCCCAGGTTGGCATCTTGCTCCCTTTTTAAATATTGGAACTACCTCCGCCAGTCACTCGGAACTCTACCAGTCATTAGAGAGTCCTTACAAATGAGGAATAATGGTCTAGCTATAACCTCGCTTAGTTCCTTAAGTATCTTGGGGTGTAGATTGTCCGGTCCCAACGCTTTATTTACATTAAGTACACTAAGTCTTTGTTGTATCCCGGGTTCCGTCAACCACTTGGCTATATTTTATGATGAACTATGTGTTTTATTATCGGTGTCAAACCCGTTTCCCTCCTAAGTGTATACTGAGGAGAAAAAAGTGTTCAGCACTTCGGCCCTCTCCTTGTCGTTTGTGACCATTGTCATTGTGTTTTTTTTTTAATTTAAAAGAATATCTATTATTAATAAATGTTAAAAAAAATGGTTAAGTACTCTAGCGGTCTTGTATGTTCTGGTGTTTGTGGTGTATTTTGCTGACTATGGATGGATGTTTTGGTATAGTTGGGAACATGTGAACCATATTCAAATATAATATGATGCGGTAAGCCGTGTGTTGCATGTGTTTGAAAAACACCTGCATTCAGGGGCGGGAGGGGGCGTGGGCTGCACAGACAGGCCCCTCGCCCACAGTGCGATCGCCTGCATTAGTGCCTGTGTTCCAGTCCAGTGCGATCCGCAAAAATGCTGCAAGCACTATTTTTGCAGATCGCACTGGACCGGAATGCAGGCACTAATGTGCATGCGTTCCGAGTGCGGGCGATCGCACTGTGGGCGATGCCATTGACTTCAATACAGCTCCACACCCCCTCCCGCACCGGAACGCAGGGAGTCGGCCTGCTTACATTCCAGTGCATTCCAGTACATTACAGGTCCCGGCGTCCTGTCCTCCCGTGGTGCTCGTGTGGCCGACGTTGCACATGGGGTGTCCTGCACCTTTCCATCTGCAGCGTCTGACACATTCAGCCGGCAGCCGCACGAGCAC
>NW_017307026.1:368778-457594 GCF_000935625.1 Nanorana parkeri | reverse complement strand
TAATTATTTTTTTTTATTTTTTTTTCCCTTTCATAATTTTTTTTTTTTTTACTCTTGTGGGGGGCTTCGGGGAAATATTAGGGATCTAAAAAGCCCCCTGATATTTCCCTTTTAAAATAGAAAAAGAAATTGAGGACACAAAGTCCTCAATCTCTTTTTCTGCAGTCTCTATTCTAAATGAATGGAAAGCACAGAGGCTTCCCATTCATTAAGAAAATATTTTACTATCAAGCTGTTTCTGAATGGGGAGGAGCCTCTGTACAGAGTGCTTCTCCCCATTGAGAAACTTATGAATGAACAGGAGGTGATGTAAATCACCTCCTGTTCATTCATTTATAACTGGGGACACATAGTACTATGTGTCCCCAGTTATTTACAAACACTGGAGTGATCAGCCGATCGCTCCAGTGTTTGTCCTGCACAGAGGATTGGTACATACTAGTGACATGTACCGATCCTCTGCCGCTCGTCCACGCACAGGGGGGCTGCAACTTCTCTGGATCCCCCTGCTCTCCCGGGCAGAGGCAGCGGGGGATCCGACGAGAAGTGAAAGAGCACTTCAGCCGCGGGGGGGGGGGTGGAGCCGCTGTGACAGAACGGACGAGCAGTGAGGGGAGAGAGAGGCGCCGGCTGTCAGATCCTGGCCGAGCGTCTCTCTCTCTCCTCACTGCTCTGCATTAGTTAGTGACAGCGGCTCTGTCCTCCGCCCTCCCCCGCCGCCGGTTCCTTCACTTCTTCTCGGATCCCCGCTGGGGAGAGCAGTGGGGATCCAGAGAAGCGGCGGGAGGAGAGGACATGGCGATCTACCAGTGATCGCTACGCGATCGACTGGTAGATCGCGATCGACCTTATGGGCACCCCTGCCATAGGATGTATTTCCTCCATGCACTAACACTCAGTCCTGTGAATACGCACTTCCTTGTGTCACAACACTCACAGAGCTTGTCTTCTGAACAATGCAACATTATCATTGCTTGCTGGATGTAATGCATGATGGGATATGTAGTCTTGAGAAATCAAGATTGCATCACATGCAGTAGCAGGGAAAGAGATACAAAGCACACTGGGGATCCAGGAAGTTGATGAATGTGATGGGCATACAAAGGCAGCGCTCACTACATAAAAGGGATTTTTTCAAGTAATTGCATTATCAAAAACAACTCTAGTGTATATTTCTCAGAACAATGCTGAAACTGTTAAAATCAGATAGAAGATGTTGTGATTTTAATTGCCCGCTAGGGGGCGCGCACGAGCAGAAAAAAAATGCCGTCTGGCGACGGCAACCCGCGAATGCGACAGTGCCGTCCGTCCGTTTTTCTATTACGGGCGGACGGCAACTGGTTAAGTGCTATACAAAACCCATTGGTTTGGTTTCTTGTTTTTGGGAGTCACTTCATAAAGCTATTTCATCACTAGCTGAAAGGCGCTTGTGGCTTCTAAGCCAATCCACTGGAACCACTGCTACAGACACAGATTATATGTGTGATACAAATGGAATTCAAAATTACTTTTTTCCAGATGTCCCCTCTCTTTCTGAAGAGGCTTTATTTATGCAGAGCAGCTAATAGCAACAAATATAAACATGAAAGACAAATCTTATAAATCACCAAAATGTATTTATATTGACTATTGGTTTGAAACAATCATGTAACTCTCAGTTTATTGATTGAGCTCTATAAACATGCATTTTAATCACTCTGGAAAGTCAAAATAATCCATATTGTATTTCTCACCAGGGATGAATGCAGCTGTACGGGCAGTGGTGAGAGTGGGCATCTACACTGGTGCCAAAGTGTACTTTGTACATGAGGTGTGTATACCAGTGGCTTGGGAACTGTGTGTATGGTTTTATTTTAATCTTTGCAAACTGGAAGCTTTAAAGTATGGTTGTTCAAAACTTTTTCAGGGTTACCAAGGATTGGTGGATGGAGGTGACAACATTCGGGATGCCAGCTGGGAAAGCGTGTCAATGATGCTGCAGTTGGTAAGTTGAGGTATGAGGTTGAGTATATTTAGGTAATCAATATTTCAAGCAGCCTTGTAGATAACATGGCTATGGAGAGAAATATACAGTTTTGTGTCAGTTAGTGCAACACCTGTTTAAGCTGTGTGCTGTGTCTTTTTACCAAGGGCATTGATCCTGGTTTATGAAAACTGGATCAAAAGTTGGATTGTTGCTATTAGCATCTAATTGAGTACTTTGTTCTGTTTTATAAAAAGTGAAACTAGATGGGTTGTTGTACAGAAGTATCATAACAAAGTACTTGTACAGTTAAATGTGTAAGTAGCGTTTCCTTTATTTTTACTATCAATTCGGGCTATGTTTTACTAAATTTTGTTTCCACATTATAATATATGTCATATTTATGATGACCAGATACCAGTATCTGTATCGATGCCGATACTTGGCCTTCTTCATGAGAACTACCAGGGTTGCAGAAGTTGCAGCTGCCACTGGGCCCGGCTCTCCACCACTGTCCTGAAATCATTAGTCTGTATTGTTTTGGAAAAACGGTCACATGACACTATGGGGTTGATTTACTAACCTAAACACACACACACACCAGGTGTGTGTGATTTTCACACAGCAAAACGTATTTATCAACCAAAAAGTCTCTAAAAGCATATTTCCGCTAATGCCATATATGGAAAAATCATGAACATGATGCATATATAATGCTGCTTCACAGTTTAGACAAAAATGGTTAGCTCATGCATTTACATTCCTGCATTCATCAACGCAAGCAACATAACATAGAGCTAATTTACACCACATTACCTTGCAATTCATTGCAGGGCTTTGAACAACACACCTGCTGGGTGTGTACACACTACAAAGGTGTTTTGATTCCTCCCATAGATCATGCTGGGAGGGAACACACTACAGAGGTGTATACACGTTCGTGGTGTGTTTAAAAGGTTAGTAAATCAACCCCTATGTGTCACTAATAAAAGAAAGACACATATTTCTTTTATTTCTTATGGGATTTATATTTAACTGTAGATCATAACAGAATGGCACTATCATAAAACAAAACATGGCAACAAATAAAAAACATGAAATGATCCCAGTCTGCATGCCCTTAGTTCTTAATACTCTGTATTGCCCTCTTTAGCATTAATGGCAGCGTGCAATGTTTTTGTAATAGTTGTCTATGAGGCCCCAAATTCTTTTTTGTGGCATTGGCGCAGTAAAGCTCCTTTCTAGCAACTCGACCATGCAGCTAGGTTTTGTCATATTGTGCTCTTTGAAACAACCACGCCGTCTTTTTCCGGAGCAGCCTGTATTTCTCCTGAGGTTACCTGTGGGGTTTTCCTTTTGTGTCCCGAACAATTCTTCTGGCAGTTGTGGCTGCAATCTTTCTTGATTTACCTGATCTTGGCTTGGTATCAAGAGATCCCCCAATTTTCCACTTCCTAATAAGTGATTGAACAGTACTGCCTGTCATTTTCAAGGCTTTGGATATCTTTTTATATCCTTTTCCATCTTTATAAAGTTCCATTACCTTGTTACGAAGGTCTTTTGACAGTTCTTTTCTGCTCTCCATGGCTCAGTATCTAGCCTGCCCAGTGCATCCACATGAGAGCTAACAATCTCATTGACTATTGTCAATAAACAGACACTAATTGCAATTTAAAAAGCCACAGATGTGTCACAAGGCCAAACATTCCAGGGTATGTAAACTTTTGATCAGTGCCATTTGGGTGATTTCTGTTATGATCATTATGATTTAAAAAGGAGCCAAACAACTCTGTGATAATGGCTTCATATGATCACTATCCTTAAATAAATGATAGTTTTTTGGCATGATCAGTCATATTTTCAATATGATTGCCAAATTTTCGCGATTTCTGCCACGGTATGGAGAGATTTGTGTGTGTCTGTATATAGATATAGATAGATAGATAGATAGATAGATAGATAGATAGATAGATAGATAGATAACAAATCATACATTAAAACGGGGATAAAAATGACAGCTGCCTCCTAACGTTTGAGTTTTTCTTTAGTCTAGTCTTGGAGCTGAAAAAGTATCTGTACTTATCTGAAAATCCCTAAGTTGTTGATTGTGTGATCAATCACAGCCATGCATAAGAGCATAAGTATACCTAGGGCAGACTATATGACTAAGGTACTCATCAGCAAAAGGTGCCCAATGTTGTCTGTCTGAGTGTAGATTAATCCAAGCAAGCATGTAGTTAGCTTTTACTGTACTGGAGCCATTTATTTTCCACTTTCAAAATTTTTTTTGTGACTGATGATGCTCACTATTAGTTTCTTATAGAGAAAAAATAATTTTACTAAAAGATGCAGCAATGACACATGGCTTGAGTTCAGGCAGACAGACCTTTGATGCATTTGGCTCTACATACATTTAGTTCACTTAAAAAAATTCTCTTAATCAGAACAATAGCCAAAACTGTAGATATGCAGGGGACATGGGAAGCTGTGGATGTAAGCTGTATAATGGTGGTCCGGCGAATCCAGCATTTTATGAGCAGATTATTCAACTGCCTGTGCAGCACATGAATACAGGCACAGAATCAATTTTTACTCTATACATATAACTATTGTTAGTTGTTTAGTTCTTGTAACAGTTCAAACCGTGTCTCATGTTCTTTTATTTTCAGAATGATTAAATTGTTGTAGGCTGTACAGTATATTGTATGTTTTAGAATGTCTCAGTTGTGTAGTTATAATTGTACTTTTTTCTCACTGGCTGAGAAGCTGAAAATGATACCATGATGTGTAATTTCAGTAAAAAAGCTGATGAAGGATGGACGCAAGCAAGTAGAGGTTACTAGGCAGTATGTTAGGTTACACTGTAGTGACATTCAGAAGATTTTTTTCCCCAGACTGTTTTACCTTGCTTTGGGTTACTTCCTACAGCTGTCCTGGGGTTATCCTCGAAACAGCCTCAGCAGCTACACAATAGGCTTATTTAAAGAATAACTCCGGGCACACATTTTCTTAACTTAAAGTGACACTAAATTTAAGACTGAGTTAAGTCATAAAAATGCATTCACGTTCCCTGACTATTAAGAAAAATGTATCCTATTTGTGTATCACTCAGCTGTAGATCCTCAAATTATCTCTGAATTCATGCGGTAGAATTAGTAGAGTAGAGTTTGTTCATGAAAATGGTATAATAAATGATAATCAACATGGATTTAGGAAGGACCGTTCCTGCCAGACCAACCTACTGACATTCTACGAAGAGGTGAGTAGAAATCTGGATAGAGGGAGGCCGGTGGATGTGGTATATTTGGATTTTTCGAAAGCATTTAACACAGTACCAAATAAGCGCTTACTACACAAGCTGAGGTCTATGGGCATAGATAAAATGGTGAGTACATGGATAGAGAACTGGCTACAGGAACGTGAACAGAGAGTATCGATAAATGGCTCCTTTTCACATTGGTCAAGGCAATGTACTGTAGAGACAAATCTATAATTTTGCCATGTTATAGATCGCTGGTTCGACCTCATCTGGAGTATGTGATCCAATTTTGGTCACCAATACACAGAAAGGATGTCCTGGAGATGGAAAGAGTCCAGAGAAGGGCAACTATACTAATTAAAGGAGAACTATTGGGTTAGGGCTTTTCCCCATTGTTCTCCGAAGGGTAACGGGAGTCAGGGAGGGGGGAATCCAGTCCCTCCCCTGTCACGGCTCTCTGCCGTGACAGGATCGAGAAGTGAGCGAACGCCGTTATGTGTTCGCTCACTTTCCGATCTACTGAGCCGACCTGTGACAGTTTCATTTTCACAGGTCGGCTAGAACTATGAGGTGAGTGAAAAGCACTCACCTCATAGTTCTCCTTCAAGGGGATGGAGGACCAAAGCTATGAGACAAGGTTACAAAACTTAAATATGTTCACCCCTGAGGTGCGGAGATTTAAGGGGAGACATGATTTAGATGTACAAGATGTTCAATGGTGATGGCAACATCAGCAATAAACTTTTTAAGGTAAACTCCATAACAAAGACTAGAGACCACCACCTAAAGTTGGTGGAGAAAAGATTTAACCACAAGGGGTGTAGGGGCTTCTTTTCAGTTAGAGCAGTTAGGGTCTGGAACTCTCTGGCACAAGCAGTGGTATCAGCTGAGAGTGTTGAATCATTCAAAATGCATTTGGACAATTTCCTCAGAGACCGTAACATACAGGGGTACAGGTACCCTTAAAAAATAAGATCACACGGGGACTCGTACACACGCTTACACATGCAGAATGCAAAACATACACACAATAGGTTGAACTTGATGCACCTGTGTCTTTATTTAACCTCAAATACTATGTAACTATGTAACTTGTATATCTTTCTTATTTTTGCTCTTATACCACAATGAACACTTAACCCTTGTAAATGTTTTCTTTAACACATTTATGAACTTAAAGTACAGAATAGTTGTTGTTATTATTATTTAAAGAATGATGTTGCTGCCTGTTGTATATTTACATTAAATAAATTGTGCATCACTGCTGGGAGTAAGAGACGGCTGCTGAAAGACAGTGCCTGATGAGTCATACGCTTTTCATTGCAGTCTGGCTTACATGCCCATCTTCCAATATTAGGCTCCATTCACAACTAGGCACCAGCGTTTTTGCCCATATTAGTGCATGTTTTGTCTTGTGTTTCATCTAGCGTGTTTAGTGCATTTCTGCATGTTTTGCACATTTGTGCACGCATTAGATGCACGTACAATGCGCATTTTAGTAAGAAGGTTTTCTGGGCGTTTCCATTTAAGTCGATGGGGCCAAACACGCTGTAATCTGCCAAAAAGAAAAAGCTCCGTCATTTTTCCAGCATTCGGCGTTTAACAGCTTGCAACAGTTGCAAACAGGGGCAATTAAGAATGAATGGGATTTCGTGTGTTGAGAGTTTTGTCGCGCTTAGCTTTGAGCATTAAAACACCCAGGTGTGAACTGGGACTCAAACTATTAGGATTGTTAGTCTGCATATTCAACTGGCTTAATTGCGAGACTTTTATTGTAGTTTTCTATAGAAATGCAATACAGTCAGTCTAATTAAAATGAATAGACTGCCATAACGCAACACGCATTAATGCGTTAATAGTGCATGTGCAGTAACACAACACAGTCTAAATGGGCCCATAAAGCATGTTGGAACATAAAACTTGTTAAAATTGCATGTATTTTCAATCATAAAAAATTTAAGGGCTTAATGCAAAAGCAGGTTTTAAAATGATGAGCTGTTAAATTCACTAACTACAGTAAACTCCCCATTATTCGGCATCCACAGGGATTGGCAGATTCCGGATAAATGTAGTTTCTGGCTGCTTGAGAGTTACTATTAAAAATAAGTCTAACTAATGCCATACCCCATACTATACCATATCATAACATAAACTCTGTATTGACTTCCTAATAATATTGAAATGCAGTAATCAAAAGCAAATTAGGACAAATAGGCACACAATTGTTTCCAGGATAATACATGGTGCAGAGCAGTGAGTACACATGGGATTTTTTTTCTGGTTATATGAGAGTTCTGGTTAGTTGAATACCGGATAACGGAGAGTTTACTGTATATCCAGTTTTCATGTTTTATTACTTCCAATGGTAAAGCAGTTAATACACAGTCCAGATCCCATGCTAGTCAGTGTCTTGATGACCTACAGCAGAGCTTATTTAGTTAAGGGAAGATCCAAATGTATAATGGAAACTCTGCTTTTCCTAACTGAAGTTTATCATCTAGGACATCTGTGGTGAGGGAAAGTGATTAATATGGGTCATTTTTTTTAATTCCACTTAATATGCTTAGCTTAGATCCATGAGTGATATTTTTTAAACAGCAAGGGGCTGATGTATGAACTAGTGTCGCTAGATGGAGCTGAGGAGTATAGAAATTCCTATGCTCCTCAGCTCCATCTACCAACAGAAATGCCGCGCAAGTTGGGCAAAGGCTTTATACATCAACCCCGAAAGGCAAGTCGGCAGTGGTAACTTCAGTATAGGGTTCTCTTAAAATGAAGGTGGTATGGGGGTGGAACAGTGTTTTCAAATACACAATTGATATGTTGTTCAGTAATCCCGTAGAAAAAAACTAAGAAAGAGGCTGCACAGAATTGCTGCAAAAATAGCGACTTCTACACAAAGCTAGTAGAGTCCTGTCCTGCATCAAGAAGGGAATGTTTTGCAGGGATAAGTCTATAATTTTGCATTCGGCCTCACCTGGAGTATGCGGTGCAGTTTTGGGCACCGGTACACAGAGGGGATGTTCTTGAACTGGAGAAAGTCCAGCGGAGGGCGACCAAACTCATCAAAATGATGGAGGACCAGAGCTATGAGACACGGCTACTACATTTAAATATGTTCACGCTGGAAGTAAGGAGATTAAGGGGGGACATGATTTTCATGTACAAAATGTTCTATAGTCATAGCGACATTAGCAACAAACTCTTTAAGAATAATTCCGTAACAAAGACTAGAGGCCACCACCTGAAACTGGTAGAAAAAAAATTCAAACACAAGGGGCGAAGGGGGGTTCTTCTCAGTTCGAGCGGTTAGGGTCTGGAACTCGTTGCCACAAGCAGTGATTTCAGCTAATAGTGTGGAATCATTCAAGAAGCTTTTGGACGATTTCCTGAGAAACGGTAATATACAGGGGTACCAGTACTCCTAATAACGAGATGACTCAGGGACCTATACACACACACACAATAGGTTGGACTTGATGGACATGTGTCTTTATTCAACCTCAAATACTATGTAACTATGTAACTACACAAAGCTGTAAAAAAAAATCTACAGGCTTTTGCTTTTTCATTGTGCATGTACCGTAATATGTTTTTGGTGGTCCTTTATCTTTTATTGTTAGGCTGGTGATAACCTATGAAGCAATAAAACAATATCTTAACTGATATTTTGTGACAGAGTTGACTTTCTTTAGTACATGGTGTATAGTTTCTCATCCTGAGGTCTAGGTAAACTGGATAGACTTCCAGTATATTAGAAACCTATAGCAACTAATGTTTAACTATTTTCTTTTCTGTGGAGCCTCTTATCCTCACATGTAGTAGTAACACCTTGCTGCATTTATTATTCATTTATTATAGTCTATTACTAGGTTTGACTATCCAGACACTTACATTTTATCTCCTGTTCTACTTTTCTGTTTGTGTAAAGAACACATTTATTTTTTTATAGAAAACAGTATTAGTTTGAAGAAATGTGTGGTACATGAAGAGCACTCTAAAGAGGGTAGAATTAGTTCTAGGAATACATATTTTTATATCTTTTATAGATATAGTTATTTAGAAAAGTAAGACAATCAGGTTTCCATAAAGGTCTACTGTGAAATGTGTTTTTACATTTGTCCTTAAGGAGCAACAACATCTAAAACATCTGTCATTACCTACCACCATCACAGAAAGTCGTGCTTCCTGAACTTATCTGAAAGTCTGCAAAACACTGGCTGCTCCATGCAGAGATGCTGTCCAAGTGGATTACCTAATGGCTGTTTTGTTCTAAATTGACTAATTTTGACAATCATTGGCCAGCATCTTTGAAGGTGCATCTAATAATAATAATGATGTCTTTGCAAATACAGTCTACAAATGGTGATCTACACCTCAAGTTATACAGCTAGTATTGATACGTCTCTTTTTAATATGCCTCACCCATTTAGTAGTTCACATGGTTGCTTCCCCGGAAATCTTTAAATAACATTCACAGTTTAAAGGTTGTTGGTCAGATGCGTGTCCTATTAAAGTTAGGCATTGTGACATCTTGACATTTCTTCTGGATCGTCCTTTGCCAAGCTGCGGATACTTAAGTCTGTGCATCTTCTATAGCCAGAAAGTTACACTCAATGTCAAAGACAAAAATAACCTGCCATTTTAGTGCCAGATGAGGTCAAAGTTCTAAGTGGAGTCCAGTTTCAAATGCCACGCATAAATAGATAATACCTTTGACCTTTGCAATTAGCACTATGTAAGTGAACCTGTTTTTAGAAATAATCATATGCCACTATTTAGTCTCCTCTCTGTGTCGGTCGGAAAATGTATTGGTGACCTTCATAAAAATTCATATAGAATCTTTAATTCTCCACATTTAAAACTGATCACTATAATCAGAAGGTATATTTTTATGTAGCAAGGGAATGACTATCCAAATGTATTTTCCAAGCTTAAACAACATTTTTCACATAAATATATTTAATATACACTATATGGCCAAAAGTTTGTGGACTCCTGACCATCACACCTACTGTATGACCAAACGAATGTGCTCACCTCTCCAAAGTTATGAATTCAGGTGTTTCTAGTGAAGGGTACTGATAATGCTACAGCATACAAGGACATTTTAGACAATTGTGTGCTTCCAACCTTGTGCCAACAGTTTTGGGGAAGGCTCTTTCTGTGCCCACATGATTGGGCACCTGTGCTCAAAGGCAGTCCATAAAGACATGGTTTGATATGGAGTAACTTAAGTGGTCTGCACAGAGCCCTGACCTCAATCCTATGGAACATATGGATTTGAAGGCCAATTGAAAGCCAGGTTGTCTTGCCAATAGTAGTGTCTTCACCGCACGCTCCCGTCTGAACATCTGAATAGTCTTGGGCGACTGCAAAGGATCTTGGAGCGTGCGCATGCGCAGTTCAGATGTTCGGCCGGGAGACGAGGAAAGACACCAGGTAAGTTTATGGAGCAGCGCACACCCGCACAGACTCCGTGGGACATCAGAGGAGAGGAGAACAGAGTAGTCAGCGCTGGATCGGAGACCCACAGCAGCGCTGGAGGGACATCTGGAAACAACAGTAAAGAAGAAGATGATCGGCTTAAGAGGCATCATTTAAGGTAAGTCCTTACACTAACATGGGGGGGGGGGGATATCCTTTAATGTCACTTTAACTGAACAAATTCAAAAGAAATACTGATTGGTTGACATAGACAACTGCTCCAGATTCCTTCGGCTCCAGTTTTGATAAATCCCCCCTATGTAATAAAAACAGAGGGAGTAGTAGCATATTTTTGCAGCAAATCTATGTGGAAGCCTTACTGCCTGTCAAGGCCCCTCTGTATAGTGTGGTCCCTAATCTAACAATGCTTCCTACCTGGGACATGCACAACAATAAACAAATTAAAGGCAGGTATGCCTACCGTGTTTCCCCGAAAGTAAGACCTAGTTCGGGGGAGGTGTCATATTACAGACATGCCTGAAGATAGCGCCAGGTCTTACCTTCGGGGTAGCTGCACATGTAATTACATTTCACATGTGAAGACCGGCCGCAGCTCCCTCCCGCCCCCTCGCCCGTCCACCTACCCGCACGCTGTCACGCATGCCCGCCCACCTGTGTTTCTGTTTGTGGCTCCCTGGACGGCAGAGCAGACAGCAGCAGCCAGGTAAGACATCCCCCGAAAATAAGACCTAGTGTCTTTTTTCGTGAAAAAAAATAAATAAGACAGTGTCTTATTTTCGGGGAAACACGGTAGAGGTAACCAATTCCTCCTTAAAGGTGTAGATACACACTAGGAGCCCAGCACAACACACAGGTAGCTAAAGACCTCCAGTAAGTCTCCGCAATCCTAAACTAGGTCTTTACAGCAAGGTGCACGTTTTCAGCACAATTGCCAGCCTGTCAACAAAAGAATTCAACACTATGTGAGTGTCCCAGGAAAGGGTTGCATAAATATGTTGGCGGTGCTGGTTTGTATCTAACTATCCAGTCACACAGACACTTTTACTACATACTTGTTGATGGATCTAAATGAGATTGTAATGTGTGATGTAAGCATTAGGTTGGAGGTCAGTATTGCAGCAACTGTGACAATGGTTGAGCTTTCCTGCAACCTTTGCAGAGCATGGAAGAGCATGCTTCTATGCTTGCCCCTTTCCTATAATGACCTCTAAATTTGTTTTCAAGCTATATTGGTAGTGTTAATAGAGCTAAGACAGGCTGGGAAAGTATTTTTGTCAGGCTAGGAAATATTCTTTAAAAGAAGTGTTTGTTTTGCCTTTATATTAAACTCTTTGTTGTCTGCAGGGTGGTACAGTAATAGGAAGTGCTCGATGCCAGGATTTCCGAGCTCGTGAGGGTCGTCTTAAAGCAGCATGCAACCTTGTAAAGAAAGGAATTACCAACCTATGTGTCATTGGTGGAGATGGCAGTCTGACAGGAGCAGATACTTTCAGAGCAGAGTGGAGTGGACTTCTCACTGACCTAGTGAAAGCAGGTAAAGCTGTGACACTGTGTCCAATCTGTGCCAGTAAGTCTACTGTTAAACTAATTCTGAACCGCTTTCTTTACAGCCTTTGTATTGGGCTATAAATCTGATTTTAGGATTTTGTTCTGCAAAATAAACTCCACCCAAATGAGGTTCTTTTTGAGCCGAGTCGTTTGTCAGCTTTTTCTTTTTATGCGCTTTCAGTGGTAAGATTTTTCTTATGATAGAATTTTTCTTGCCACTGCCACAGGGTACAAAGGTGCCGATCTCCTGCATCTAGACTACATATTTTTCTTTACATGTTTTTATTAAGTTTTAAAATAACATATCCAAACATTTACACGTGTTAAATATGAGCCTTATAAATTGAGGTATTACGTATAATAAAATTGTTAATACATTTCTAAATATATAATGAGTTTATAAACATTCTGGGGGGGGGGGAATGAGAAAGGGATAATTCTGTGAAGATTTCCTGTGAGAAAAACAAATTAGTGATTTTGGAATGTATAAAAGTGAGTTAGTTATAAGAAATATCTTTTGTTGGTATGGAAATATATGAAATTAATAAAGTATGATGGTAAATTAATACTTTTTTGGGGGGGGGGAATGAAGTGACGAAATTCTATGTTTTGTACAGTAATTTTACATCTTTCTTTTTGATACAGTATAATTTATCTAGTGTAATATGGTCAAAGATACTCTTCCATCCTTTGAGCATGGGTGTTTTATTTGTTATTCAATATTCATGTATCAGCAACTATAAAAGCAGAAACAATCTTATATAGAGTTTATTAAAAGAATTTAATCGATAAACACTTGCCCCTCTTTTTTTTATCTTGGATGGAGACCTGACCTTATATTCTTATATTTGGGGGGTGCACAAAAGCTTTTGTAACAGAGGTGGAAGTAGTTCTATAACAGGTTTGAGAATTGGCAGTGTTGGAACAGGATAGTAAGTCTTAAGGAAGAACTATACTTTGATTTTTTGTTATATAATATCATCTTCAATTTGTGAGAGTTTAAAGAAAAATTAACAAAAATCGAAGATAAACAATGTTGTCCTTCTGTGTTCAAATATTCATACATTTGACAGTTAAAAGGTTTAACAGTCGGGTAAACTAGGTTGTTAGTTATTAAGGAGACAAGGAGGGAAGAACAGGAGTGTGGAGAGGGCCAAGGGGGCTCGGAAAGCAAGGAGAGATATAACACTAAACATCATGGGTAAGAATATCGTGGTGCAAACTTGGGATGCACCAATATATCGTCCACCGAAACATATCAGGCCGAAAATGGCACTTTTGGCATAATGCGGAAAGTGCCATTTTCCTGCCGATACATCGGCACATCCCTGCTTTCTTTCCTCCCCGCTGGGGGCTGCTCTATGTCCCAGCGGGGAGAAGAGAAAGTGACAGCCGGCTGTGCGCTGCGGTGGAGAGCACTGTGAGCGGCCGGCGTCTCCTCCCACACCGCTCTGCCGCCTATCACAGTCCGGCAGAGCGGTGTGTGGGCGGAGACAGCGATGTCACAAGAGGCGGGGCTTTCCTCTCTACACCGCTCGATCAGCCTCCTGTGACAGCGTGTCAGAGAGAAGAGCAAGGTACACACACTCAGCGATCAGCGATCACTGAGTGTTTGTACATAATTGAGCTGTTTTAAAATTTCCATTTCGGTGCACCTCTAGTACAAACCAACTGTGCGATATTAATCTTCAATTATATCCAAAATTATATGTATGCCAAACATGAAAAAAACACTAAGGAACAGGTAAGAGGTACAACCTTCATACCCATACAATTATGACTACCATCATGGAAAATCACTCACAGGGAGCATGACACCATCTTGTGGCTTAGCAATGGCTG
This sequence comes from Nanorana parkeri, assembly GCF_000935625.1. Taxonomy (NCBI): domain Eukaryota; kingdom Metazoa; phylum Chordata; class Amphibia; order Anura; family Dicroglossidae; genus Nanorana; species Nanorana parkeri. Next base: position 443,534 of record NW_017307026.1, on the reverse strand, counting down.
CCACAGTGGGGTAGAGCTTTGATGTACAAAGTCAAAAGTCCGTTTTTTGTATGGGACTTGTGGACAGGGAGTATTTTAAAATCTGCTTTCTATAGTCATTTATAAGCCCTACTAGCCTAGGAGAGGTCTGTGATCTGACTACAGAGTATTTAACTGCCAAGCAGTTACAGTGCTGCATGTATTATGTACAAATTAAATGTATATGTCTTCCTAGGGAAAATATCATCTGATGAAGCCAACAAGTCTAGCTTCCTGAATATCGTTGGTATGGTGGGTTCCATTGATAATGACTTCTGTGGCACAGATATGACTATTGGAACTGATTCAGCTCTTCACAGAATTATGGAGATAGTGGATGCAATTACTACAACAGCACAAAGGTAGCTTGAGTCCTGCATTTATCTTCCCCTGTCTGTAATACATTATTCTGTTGATAAAAGTAACTTTAAGTATTGTTCTATTGGAAGGGTCAGTTTTAAAGCCCATATACAGGTAAAAAGGACCAACACTGCATGGTTGGCTCCTTGTTAACCTCCTTGGTGGCATTCCTGAGTGTGGCTCGGGGGTAATTTTCTGTACCATAAGCTGTAACCCTGAGCTATTATCTTCTGCATTTACAAATTGTCTTATATTTTATGCTATAGAAAACATATGTTCTTGGTAGCAGAGACATTGGGGAATTCCAAACGTAAGCTGTAAAAAAGTGCCAACTCTGAGGTTATTTGTTCCAAATCTATAACCTTTTTTGTTACAGCTCAATTAAGTACTGTCTGTGATACTTTTTATATTTGTACTAACAAGTTATTTTTCAGGACAACCTTTTGGTGGTCTTACCTCACTTTTCTTGGTCAGAGCAGCACTGATACCCAAAGGTTTAGCAGAATGTTAAGACCAATCTGCAAAGCCAACAATCCAAAAAAGAGAGGCTTATACCAGCTGAGGAGTAGAGAATTGGCCTAATGGAAGGGGAGGGGGTAAGAGTACAATAACACAGTGCATGTGATGTAGGTACATGTGGTACCTAAATATATTCCAAGACATTTTCTATCCCTGAGAAAATGTGGAAAACCCCTTTCTGTCCCTAATCACTATTTTATTAGGCTTCCTATACAGCTAAATCACTGCTCTGGCGGTGTGGAGGGCTTTGCACATGACAGTTTCCTCTGGGTGTGAAAAAGCAGACATAACACAGTAAATCAGTAGTCCGTATGGCTGTTGGGCTTATTTAATAAGGACGTCTTGGAGACACAACAGGAAGCAAATGGAAAATGTCCCCAGAGTGAGGAGAATTCCCAATTTAAACTGGCCATAGACAGATTGAACTTTGGGCGTTTCCTGCTAAATTGCCAGCACCACCACCTGGCTCAAAAGTTGAATTTTTCATTGACTTTTGTTGAACTAGTCGGGTGGAAAATTGTTGGCCAAACAGTGATTGCAGCCAATTAGCTGAAGTCACTGCTGGGGTATTCTGAGCGTTGCAGGCGCTGGCTGTGTACAGTAGCTTGCACGTGATATTCCTCCACTCACGCTGTTTAGGGTGGATAGGGGATTCAAAAGATTTAAATAGATTTCACATTTCATTGTTGAAATTTTCAAACCTGACATTATGTTCCATACTAATAGTCATATTAAAAAAAATCATAGTAAATTGCACTTTCACCAAACAATCACTGGTGGTGAATCAGTCACTATCATTTAAATCCAATGTGCCTGGATAATTAACTGCTTTGTAAATATGCCCATTACTATGATGAGCAGTCTCGCTGACTGATAGAGACACGCATGGGCTAAAGTGCTAAAGTCCCAGTTAAAGCCAGTAATTGCAAAATAAAAGATTTCTGGATTTCAAGTCACCAGGACTCTTTAGAGGAAAGCTGAAACTACATAATGCCTGCAATTATATGCAAGCAATGTTGTACTACATTTAATTGCACCGTTTCTATAACCACTTGCTGCCGCCAGCCATACATAAATGGCTGGACGTGCGTCTTTTAGATGCAGGTGGGCGCATTCAGCTGTCATTCTCTGGCTGCAGAAGCCGAAGGGAAGCTGGATAAGCAGGTGTCTGCTTTGAGGGTCCCTAGGTGACATTAGGGGTCTTAGACCTCTGATGTCTCCTTAAAGAGGACCTGTCACTGTAATTTGCTATCTTCTTAGCCCCCTATGTCATAGCTATAAAGTTAAGTGTAAAAAAAAAATTAATCGCATAAAAAATGTTTTTAAAAAATACAAAATTTTTTTTTAAGTCTCCCGCTACTGCATACACACTCAAATATGCGTCAGGTGGGCCTTTGTGCGAAAACGATGATTGCGCCGCACAGATTACATATCATCGCGAACATCAGAGTGAGAGCAATAATTCTAGGGCCATCAATCATTGTTAACACTAAATTGGTGAGCTGTAAAAGCTTTTTAAGCGCCGCCTATGGCCAATTTTGAGTGTGGTTGTTTTTTTGCGATTTCTCGGGCATGCGCAATTTCGAGGCTTGACAAGTTTGGTATCTATTTAACCGACGTGACCCCATCTTTTATATTTGACCAAAAAATTGGGTAATAATAATTGTCTCATAACATAATAAAGGAAAAAGGAGGATTTTTTTTCAACATTTTTGGTACTTTTTTATTGTTGTATAGTAAAAAATAAAACCCGTAGTGGTGATTAAATACCACCAAAGGAAAGCTCTATGTGTCCCCAAAAATAGTATAAATTTCATTTCAGTACAGCGTTGCATGACGGAATAAATGTCAGTCAAAGTACCTCAGCGCTAAATACTGAAAAATGGCCTGGACAGGAAGGGGGTGTAAACACCTGGTCTTCAAGTGGTTAAAGAAGAACTCCAGTTAAAGATGTTATTAACTCTTGCAATGGGGCTACCCCCGTCTGGGAGCACCTAGACACAAATGAGCACTTAACTCCAGCAGTGTTGCACCACTGTAAGGGTTAAAACATTTTTTCATGGCGTTTTTCTTTAAGATGAGGTAATGTGTATGTTTTCATGTTCAGTTTGACAAAAACATTTTGCATACTGTGTAACATTAAAAAAATGATAATTCTTGTTTTACTTCTTATTTTTAATTTAATTTTCTTGATTCTTATTTTTCTGCAATAAGGATATCTGAGACAGGATGTTTTCTGGCAAATAATATGGAACCAGGACAATAATCAGAACTTGGGTTGTGCATGTCTGTGGTTATTTTGCCAATGTCCTGGTTTTGCAGTCATAATTAGAAATGAATGAAACTGAGACAATCCATTCACCAGTAGCTTATGTATTGCACTCTGTGATCTAGGTAGCTGGTTTAGAGTGAGGGAGCCAACTGATTGGCTGAAAGTTGTGGATATTCATTACCTGTGATATGTGCTGATTTTCAGTACTTTCTGAGTTCACCCAATCCAGTGAAGTCACCTTTAGCCATACAGCCACCCTTCACATGCCATGACATGTAGCTCTACTGATTTGGCTAAAACACCTTGAAGTAACTTACATAATACGGACTGCGTTTTGGCTTTTTGTTTAAATCGCAAAGAGAACTAATTCACATCAAATGTTCCTTTGCAGTCACCAGAGGACCTTTGTTCTTGAAGTGATGGGTCGCCACTGTGGGTAAGTTCTTTTATTTGCAAATACTGTTGATATCCAATTAGTCCAGACACAGGATATTAAATTTGAATTATATTGTTATGTGTGTAATATATAGACACACACACTATATACTGTATATGTTTATGGTTATATGTTCTTACTCTATTCCACTTTAAACTGTCACAAATTATAGATACTTGGCTCTAGTAACAGCTCTGGCTTGTGGAGCAGATTGGGTTTTTATTCCAGAGTCTCCACCAGAAGAAAACTGGGAAGAACATCTCTGCAGAAGATTAACTGAGGTATTGCAAGTTCTGTTCTTCTTTACTTTGATGATTGATTATCTTGGGTAACCTGCCATGTAACTCGAAGGCTCCTCTTCACCCTGGCATATGCGCTGCCCATTCTGCTCAGGCTTTTGCATAGAATAGAACACAGGCTGCAGTTGCTGTGGACAGGCTAATGTAGCTGATTGTCCAAGGCATGGGATCGGGGATACAGTCAGATCAAATATTTTTAAAATATTTATATAAATCATCAGCTACAAAGTATTCTGAATCACTGTATTTACAATATAAAATTAAAAACTAGAGGAAATCCATTTTGTTTTATAATTTAGATGTTTTGTTTTAGTGTCATTTTGTTGTAAATGGCTGAAAGCCAACGTTAAGACAAAACTCTTAAAGGAGATTCTTTATTGGGGACTCAACATTAAAAACCTGACAAAGATACTCACAGTTCCTCACTGTCCACAAAAATATAAGAAAAACATTTGCCCATAGTTGGGCTTTGAAAGCTCTTACATTTTTATTGCAACATTAGATGGGGAAGAAGTTGTTAAAATTTGAGGATTTGTTATGTGGAGATTGTTATGAAGTCCACTGATGATGTTTTTTTGTAATCAAGTGTAGTGAAATAGGACAGTATGATATGTATGTGCATTTCCTACAAAGATTTGTAAATGCATGCATTAGAAAGTTTTCTGCAGTGCCCTCTTCTGGTAAATGAGCTAACAGCATTGTGCTTTTTCAGACTAGAGGTCGTGGATCAAGATTAAATATCATTATTGTTGCTGAAGGTGCTATTGACGTGAATGGTAAAGCTATTACATCTGAAGATATTAAAAATGTACGTACTACAAAAAAAAAATGACTGGAACTATTTGAACTTCAATACTGAATATTCAATGATAGACATGGCATAGGATAAGCAGGAAGATTGCAATATTGATGACATACCACAAAATAAATGATTAAATCTAACAATTTATGTCAACTGTTTAACAGCTGGTTGTAAAGCGCCTTGGTTATGACACAAGAGTCACCATTCTTGGACATGTTCAGCGTGGTGGAACACCTTCAGCGTTTGACAGAATCCTGGTAAGAGTGGTCATAATTTTAGATCTAATGTCTCTGCAAACTATATACCATCTAAACGATCTACATTCGTATTGATTTGCTAGTTGCCAGGTGTGTGTCTGCAGTCATACAGCAGAGGTACACAACTGTGTGTATTTCCACACAGCACCAACACTTGTTACAAGTGTTTGAAATTCCTGTGCCAGGGATTAAAATAAGTAATAAACAATATTTGCATGCTGACTGCTTCTCTTAAATTTGGAGTTATTATTTATACCTTATTTTTGTGGGTCCACTAAGGTGATTGTTGAATTTTCTAGGGAAGTCGAATGGGTGTTGAAGCTGTCATGGCTTTGCTAGAAGGTACACCAGACACACCTGCTTGTGTGGTCAGCCTGTCTGGAAATCAAGCAGTCAGACTGCCATTAATGGAGTGTGTTCAAGTGGTAAGTTGTTCTGAATATTTATTACTTCAAATATGTTACATGGGCTTGTACAGTTATGCAGATGCCACATGGACAAGATCTGGACAGTATCTTGTTATTGGGTGTGTATCGCTATGTGGGGAATAGGTATACCCTAGCCCATTATGTTTTAGATGTGGATTGTTTTTGCATTTAATAAACTTTATTCTTCAAAAAAATAGTCATACAAAAGTCACATTTACAAAAAGGTTATATTGTCTACCCAAACAAGGATTAATTGGTCCTGGCATAGTTTGGAGAAGGGCAACTTACTGATAGAGTAACTACCTATATAGTAGAGTAGCTACCTAGGAGTACTGTTATTTACAGTACGTAGGCATGACTTCTTATAATCTTTTTTTTCTTTTTTTACAGACCAAGGATGTGACTGCAGCCATGCATAATAAGAAATTTAATGAAGCTCTTAAATTAAGAGGAAGGTAAATGCATCACATGAAAAGCAAGTCCCTGATGATGAATCTGCACGGCCTGCAGACAATTTAAAACAAAGTCATGCAGAGGACTACCTATGCCTGCATCTACTTACTCTGCAAATGCTATCACCTCATAATGTACTGCTAAACTTAACCAATTTACATTTCATGAATAATGAATAATACCACCTTTTGCAAAAAATTGTAGTAATGTATGTTAGGTAGCCTACCTACATCTAACAGATTGTGTTTTCTCTATTTTTTTTTTTTTTAAATCCCCTTCAACACATAGAAAATACTGTTTGATTCTGCCTGCAGATCTCTTAGTTGAGCACTTCCTTTAGTAGGCTAAATCCACTATTCCACAGGCAATATATGCACCACATTGACAACCATTTGACTGAAAAAATGAAGCCTTTAGTTGTACTTTTTTACTTTTTACTTTCTGGGGGGCACAACAATCACGCTCTGCTCACACTTGAATGTTTTAAGTTGCTCTTCTTTTTTTTTTGGTATCTTAATTTATTTATTTTTTTCGTGGCGTGTTTTTTTTTGCTTTTGCCTCTCTCATCACTGTCCATTCCTCCACCACCAGCTTGTTCTCCTCCACCTTCCTTTCTAAACCTAAGGGATATTTACACGTTCAGAATTCCTGCAATACACATGTGCATTTCATCCCTGTGAGACTGGTTCACATATATGCTTTGAACCTAAGTTTTTGGTTTTTTTTGTGTGGAAAAAAAACAGGACATGTAGTATTTGTATGTGTTTATATGCATTAACAGTGTCGTAGTGGTTAGTGCATCTGCCTTGCAGCGTTAGGGGTCCCTGGGTCGAATCCCAGCCAGGTCACGATCTAGTTTGCATGTTCTCCTTTGTGGGTTTTTTCCGGATACTCCGGTTTCCTCCCACACTACAAAGACATGCTGGTAGGTTAATTGGCTCCTGTCTAAACTGGCCCTTGTATGTGTGTATGTATGTGGCATGGGGACCTTAGATTGTGACCTCCTTGAGGGCAGGGACTGCTGTGAATGTGCACTATGTAAAGTGCTGTGTAAATTGTCATCGCTATATAAATACCAATAATAATTAAGCGGATGCATTTAATGATAATTGCACAAAATGCATATATAATGCAGTTTGTATGTTTTTAAACACATCTGTACTGTTTAAAATCCCCTTTGTAAATGTTTCTTCCTCACTGCAGAAAAAATGCACATTTAAAATGTTTACAAATTTGCATAAACACACGTAGTAATGCACATTAGTAATGGTTGTTACTGCATGGAAGAGCCCTAATAAAGCAAAATGTCATCTGGAACACACTGCAGCTCCATTCAGCTGACCATGGTACCCTGGTAACTGATAAATGATCTTTTAAATAATTGGATATGCACATGAGATTCAGAAACAAATTAGACATGATCCTCATGTACAATAAACCTTGTGTTTATAAGAGGCAATTACTTATTATACTAACTTCTTTCCACAGGAGTTTTGAAAACAACTGGAGTGTCTACAGGACATTGGCTCACGTAAGGCCCCCTTCCACAAAGGTAAGCAATATACATGTAATTATAAATTGAACCATTTAAAATATGTAGGATCTGTGCAAGGCAGCTGTTGGGTACAGATTTTACTTTACAGAATAATGTATGCTTTTTGTCATGTGGTCTTCACTTCAACAAGACACTTCCGGTGCGGGATGGACTGGCTTTGATTAACCATAGCATTGTGCATTAAAGGGTCCCTCTGTGTAAATGTTGGTGTTTACATTGTTTTTAATCTGGTATAGTAAATTCTATATGTTATGTAACAGTTTTGGCAACTGTGTATAGTTGAGTTGATCACTGTTATGAGCAGCAAAAAGTGAAAGGGTGAATGAGAAATTAGTGTATTAAACTAATGAAAATCTCCTTATCGTGCTCATGAACTTATTACACAGAACATTTAGCGTTCTCTTCAGCTGCAGCTGTTCTTTTGGAGTTCAACTGACTATGACAGCTGTTTGAAGCTTTGAGTATTGTTTAGGGATTAACATCTGTTGAAAGATCCCTTACCCCCTCTAGGAGTATTTTGTGTGTTTGTGACCACAATGAGACTGGCTTCTTATAGGTCTCAGTATAATGAGCCAGTCTTACATATTTTTTTATATATTATTCGGACAGTAATATTTCTTTCCCATAAAACTCCAATTTTGTTACTGTTTATCTGGGCGTTTTTAGGGTTCCTGCCCACCCTTGTGTGCACCAGGTCCATATAGTATGTTCTCCATAGTATAAAATGAAAAATCATACAGGGAACAGATGCTCTTAGACAGAGGCTTTCAACCTGTGCAACCTCAGAACCCACATTTGTCCTTGGTCATTAAGTTGTGACCCAAATTGCACTGCAATGGAACGCACGGCATTGCGGTACTGCGCGTTCTGGTGCGGGTAATCATAATGTGGTTGTGAGGTACCATTCAAATGAATGGCAACGCAACACACCTCCCACACCAGAATGCACGGTAAGTTCGATCGCGTGGTACAGTGAGTAAATTGCACGGTACTATGCCCCATCCCATCCAACCTCAAGATGACACTCAGCATTGGGCAGCATATTTTGAATGGTTGCTTGGTGCCATAACTGACTGCGCTGCGCTAGGGGGAGGCTGAGGAGCCTCTCAGCTAGAAAAGTGGAAGGCAGACGGCGACCCATTGAACACGGGGTCATGACCCACCAGTTGAGAACCAAGGCTCTAAGAGATATAAAACAATTACAGGAGGATTAACTCTCTACTATCCAAAGCTGAAATTAACCTTCAATTTGTTTCAGCTTTATTTCTGTTTCTTTTTGTTTTTTAATAAGGTAAAACATCTGTGTGTGCATATGAAGTGCTAATAAAACATGATGTCAGTTGTGCTGCTGCAGTTACTATGTTAACTTTTCAACCGCAGAGTGGCTATAACTTGGCTATTCTGAATGTTGGTGCCCCTGCTGCTGGCATGAACGCGGCTGTGAGATCTACTGTCAGAATTGGCATTATCCAAGGCCACAGGATGTTTGCTGTACATGATGGATTTGAGGGCCTTGCAAAAGGACAGGTACTTTCTTTTATTTGTTGCATAAAAACCACCACAGTAATGCTGTAAATGGAATATATTAATCCCTTGCAGTCTAGTGCACAAAACTCATTGCTATATGTATCATGTAAAAAAAGGTTGTTGATTTGAATTCTCAGTGGCTGCAGACGGGCCAGATTTTTCCTTGAAATAACAAAGATGATGATGGCGCCAAAATATAATCATCTATTGAAGAAGGTTGATATAAAACCTGTCAGGTTTTTTCTTTTGCTCTATGGCTTTTAAAGAAGACGTCCAGGGAAAAAAATTCTTAACCCTTGCAGTGGGGTTACCTCCGCACTGCAAGGTTTAAGTGGTCGTTTTGGCCTAGGTGCGAAAATTGTAAAAAGTTATACTCTCCTGAACCTCACAGCCAGATGGCTGTTAGACCGGTCCCTCCAGCCTCTCTCCACTCCACCGTTCTAAGGTCCTGTGAGTCATCACGTCCTATACACTGTGTATTATATGTGAGGACACCGAAGGACATACCATCGCTGCAGTGGAAGAGGAGACGGATATGAGCGTTGTCACAGCCCACTGGTTCGGGTGAGTATATCCTTGTTATTTTTTGAACCTAGGCAAAGACGAGCATTTAACCCTTGCAGTGCACTGCAAGGGTTAAGATTTTTTTCCCCCGGAGTTCTGCTTTAATGGAGAAATAAAAGCTAAGTTTAAAGAATGTCTGTTTCCAAGAAGAAGCACTTTATTCATAAATACATGATTTATGGTCCATTCTGCTAGCTGAACAGTAACATGGGAGAGTATATAGGAATTGCTGATATATATATTTTTTTTAAATAATAGATTAAAAAATTAATTTTAACTCCGTTATCATGTCATAATCATTTACGCTAGAACAACAAACAGTATAACATTTGTTTTGGTATATAAATGAAGAGTCTGTAAGTATTTGTAATAATGTAAACCCGATGATCTATATGTGAGACATGAATGCCATGTGTGTAATGGGAGCAAATCATCTTTTAAAAACACTACTAAAGAACAGGCACTAGGTGTCGGCAATAGGTTACGCAAACAGCATATGCTCTGGCTAATGTTCATAAGGCCCACCTGGTGGTGTATTGTGTTATACGTTATCGTTTGTAATCTAAATTTAAATGAGATGTTTAGTTGAGGTATTTTATTCCGCTAACATATGTCATGAACCGTAAAAATATTTAACAGCTGTATTTGAAAAACACATATATCTATAGTGAAGACATATTTCAAACATGAAGTTTGCATGCATGAATCTCTCAGTACGATTACCATTTCACAGAAACATAACATAGAATTTATATTTTTTTCTTTCACAAAAAATATATTTTACATTCTCAATGATAGATCGAAGAAATTGGATGGGGTGGTGTTGGGGGATGGACTGGACAAGGAGGATCCCGACTTGGAACCAAAAGGTGACTTTTATTTTTAATCTTTGAATTTATACCAAAACCATGGGAATCAATAACTGGTTGATCACAATCTACCTGTCAACTGCGGCAATCTGATGGATAGGAATCAACCCTGCCATACCAGACCCTGTCTGCCGCTTCTCAGACCTCAGATCAAAGCAACAATGTGAATGCAAGGTCAATCACCAGACCTAAGATTCAGCGGCGTCTGGGAGAGTGAGGGAAGTCCAACCAGGTCTCCCCTCGACTGGTTGCCGAGGGCAGAGCCGAGGGAAGTCCCAGATCTGAACTGTTATATGACGCAGTCGAGGGGAGACCTGGTTGGACTTCTCACTCTCCCAGACGCCGCTGAATCTTAGGTCTGGTGAGTGAATTTTTACAGAAGGAGGGGTGAATCCCAGATCTGAACTGTTATATGACACAGTCGAGGGGAGACCTGGTTCAACTTCCCTCACTCTCCCAGACGCTGCTGAATCTTACGCCTGGTGAGTGAAAGGAGGGGATGAATTTGTACTTATTACTGACCCCTGCACTTTGCAGTACTTACTACTAACCTTGGAACTCCATGTTGCTTACTGCAGACTCCTGCACTGTGCGTTACATACTACTGACCTCTGAACTTTGCGTTACTTACTTCTGGTCTCCTGAATTCTTCCAACCTTCTTTACTTTTTAATTAGGCCTTGCTAAGTTATTAATATGAATGCAAAACTTTGCGCACTGCTAATCACTCAGCAGCAAGCACTAATCCCAGTAAACCAGAATGTAAGTGAACAAATAGACAAAAAATGTGCCGCTCTCTCAACTCAATTAAAAACCTAATCCAATTCAATACACAAATGTATAATATGCTATGCGATATGTTACTGTAGCAAACTTGAAGTGCTTCACACAATGTATCATAATATATACATATATTCAAACAAACAAAGAGCCACAGTGTATACTTAGATAGTGGCGGTCCGTTTCAGTCACAGAGATCTATAATGCATAAAATTGTCCACTTGTGACCTTGCAAAAATAAAGTGAATCGTGCACTCGATACAAGGGTGAAAATAATTAACAAGTGATTAGGCAATTCTTTCATGTTCCTGGTGATTTCCACTTTCCACTCCCAATAGAATAAAGGTGCCCATACACCTTACGATTATCGGACAAAACTTTTCGTCCGATGATCGAATAGTCGTCTGATTTTCGTACGGCAGCCCCATCCTGCCCCGATGATCGCAAGATTAATTTAACTGTAATTAACTAAAAGCACCTGGACGAAATGCGGTAATTGATTTGCCGTATTTTCGTTAGCGCAAGCGCAGTGTAGATCGTACGACTTTTGACGGACGGAAACGCCAGCAACCTTACAAAAATCGTACGATCTAGCAAAGTTTTCAAACATGCTTGACCGTCAAAAGTCGTACGATTGTACAGTACTGTCGGTCGGACACTGCAATGCACACATACGATTATCGGCCGAAAAGTCCATGCAACCTTATATTATAAAGGTCTAGAAATGCCACTTTCCTTATTTCATCCCAGGCGGGAAGACACCCAAGGTTTTAACATATCAGACCGCCTCTTTTTCTTCCACTGTGAGGGTGATGTTCTCCAGTGATAAACACTCCCACTTAATATTGGCACTTTTTAGCAATTGGAGACAAAAGCAGGACACTCCATAGTGTACTTAATAAATTCATTGAAAGTTTAATAGGTTAAAACATACGCACAAACAAAAGTGATAAAACATCCAAAGAGATATCTCCTAAAAAATGGTGCAGCGCTGTCGTCTTTTGGTTTGCTCCTAAAACTCCTCCCAGCTTACGTTACGTCTATAGGACACGTGACTTCATCAGGGGTAAGAAGTTGGGAGAACCGAATGCCTTATAACTGATTACATTTCCTAGGGAACCGAGCATAATTGGTCATAGAGCTGCGCCCCTTGCCTGACATGTTTCACTGCTACTAAAATAGAGTTATATGGCATAAGTGATGTCTGCTAAAGCTCTACCTTAAATATGCTCCAAATTTTTTTAAATAATCTTATAGGTAAATATACATACCACTCAAAGACTAAAGCAAATAAAATGAGTATAAAATAAATATAAAACGAGCAGTGAATAAATATCCTGTTCAACCACTTCCAAAAAATCATTTTTCGTTCAGATAGAATAAAACAGAACGAGAAGCGGTGAATAATGTGGCTGAGGCATATGAATTCTTGCAACCTGATACATAAATATTATCCATACAGAAGAGACATAGTAACAAAATGCATATTATCATCTTCCAATAACTTATATCATGAATTACTAATATAACGATTAAGATCAAAACCTACGTTGAGACCTTCTAGTACCTGAGTTTTTGCTCTATAGATCCATTCTGTTTCTTTCATGGCTAATCTACGTTTAAAATGACGCCCTCTCCAATGTTTTAAGATGCGTAGAACCCCCGAAAATGTAAGGCATTTGAGATTTTTATTGTGAAATTTGGCAAAAGGCAAGAGTTATTCTATTGGGAGTGGAAGGGTGAAATCAACAGGAACATGAAAGAATTGCCTAATCACTAGGGATGCTCTGATACCAATATAAGCATCGGTATCGGCGGCGATACCGAGTATTTGCATGAGTACTTGTGCAAATACTCCGATACACAAAACGAGTACCTGTGCCGCGTCCGCCATCTTCAAGGACCCAAAACCGCTGCACACAGGACCTCCACAGCGTCTTCAATCAAACAAGATGGCCGCGAACTCCTCCTCCACGGCCGAAAGTAAACTCCGCCTCCAAGTCCTCACAGGTGAGGAAGCCTGTCAATCATCCAATCAGCGGGAGAAGAGGCCAGCATGGAGCAGATGACTAGGCTGTGACACGGAGTGGCTGAAGCAGACGGTGAAGACGACACAGCAGGTTAGTACTGCAGCACCGCATGGGGGCTGGGCACATGATGGCACAAAAATTGATTTTTTTAAAATATTATATGAAGTTAAACTTTAACTTCATATAATATTTTTTTTAAAGACATTAAATAAAGAAATAACTATGTAGATATTGCTAACTAAGGCTTGTATACCCATAGTGGGGAAAATATATGAGCACATATCCAGACTCCAGACCAGAACACTGTATAGTGTGGCAGAGCTATAGCCAATTCTGCATACCTGGCTTTATTAAAAAATTAAAAATGAATAATAATATAAAGCCAGTTATACAGAATTGGATATAGCTGTGCCACACTATACAGTGTTCTGGAGTCTGGACATGTGCTTTTTTTCCCACTATGGGGATACAAGCCTTAGTTGGCATTGCAATGGCATGATCTAAATATTAATTTAATTTAATTATTCAATGTCTTTTTTTATATTATACATTTTATAATATAGAAAAAAAGACACTGAATAATGAAATGAAAAATGTGACCTGTCCCTTTAAGAAAAAGTATCGGCGAGTACATGAAAAAAAGTATCGGCACTCGTACTCGGTCTTAAAAAAGTGATATCGGAGCATCCCTGCGTAATCACTTGTTAATTATTTTCACCCTATTTGTGCATGGTCACAAGTGGACATTTTTATGTATTATAGATCTGTGACTGAAACGGACTGCCACTATCTATTTAAGTACCGTATATACTCGAGTATAAGCCGAGGGGGGCACTTTTCACCCAAAAAAATGGGCTGAAAATCTCGGCTTATACTCGAGTCAGCGCCAGCGCGTCATCTTACTTACCTCGCCGAGCGTCGCTGCTGCTGCGGTGTGCGGCGCTCCGAGCGGGGTCATCTGGCAGTCTCCGGGTCCTAATTTAGGTGGCCGGAGACTGCCAGATGACCCCGCTCGGAGCGCCGCACACCGCAGCAGCAGCGACGCTCGGCGAGGTAAGTAAGATGACGCGCTGGCGCTGACTCGAGTATAAGCCGAGATTTTCAGCCCATTTTTTTGGGTGAAAAGTGCCCCCCTCGGCTTCTACTCGAGTCAGCGCCAGCGCGTCATCTTACTTACCTCGCCGAGCGTCGCTGCTGCTGCGGTGTGCGGCGCTCCGAGCGGGGTCATCTGGCAGTCTCCGGGTCCTAATTTAGGTGGCCGGAGACTGCCAGATGACCCCGCTCGGAGCGCCGCACACCGCAGCAGCAGCGACGCTCGGCGAGGTAAGTAAGAAGAAGAAAAACCCCCCCGCAGCGGCCAGTCAGGCAGGGGAGCAGGGATGAGTCAGCGGCGCGCTGGTCCAGTGGGAGGAGCTCCAGGTGGGGTTGTAATTTAGCGGGCAGGCACCTCTGAGCCAGCTAAATTAGGACCCCACCTGGAGCTCCTCCCACTGGACCAGCGCGCCGCTGACTCATCCCTGCTCCCCTGCCTGACTGGCCGCTGCGGGGGGGTTTTTCTTCTTCTTACTTACCTCGCCGAGCGTCGCTGCTGCTGCGGTGTGCGGCGCTCCGAGCGGGGTCATCTGGCAGTCTCCGGGTCCTAATTTAGGTGGCCGGAGACTGCCAGATGACCCCGCTCGGAGCGCCGCACACCGCAGCAGCAGCGACGCTCGGCGAGGTAAGTAAGATGACGCGCTGGCGCTGACTCGAGTAGAAGCCGAGGGGGGCACTTTTCACCCAAAAAAATGGGCTGAAAATCTCGGCTTATACTCGAGTATATACGGTATACACTGTGGCTCTTTGAATGAATATATTATGATACATTGTGTGAAGCACTTGCTATGTTATCACCTAAAAAAAGAAATGTGCTGCAACCTGACTGATCTCAATACTTGCTAATGACCTCTGAACACTGCATAATTAACTATGGGTACCTGCGGGCACAAGAATTCCATTTATTGAGGTTTTCTGTTGATTCATTTTTTTTTTCTCTGTTGGTGGAACTTGATAGTCTTTTTTTCAACCTAGCCAACTATGTAACAATATTCTTGGGAATATGTTCCAGAGAAAAAGACAAAGGAGCAATAGAATTACAAGCACACGGAGCCCTTGTAATTTGTTCTATCTCGGCCAAATGTCAGAATCATTTTTTTAAGAGTTTGTGCTTTTTTTTTCTTACAATAATCTGTATTTAGGACATAACAGAGAGCGAATGTATGCTAGTTTTTGTTTAGGTGCAAAAAGTTATACTCGTCTGAACCGCTGAGCCGACTCCTGTTTCTCAGGTCTCTGAAGCCTCCTCCCTCCTATGTTGCAGCATTGGAATATTCCTCCACATGCTCGCATCTATACACTGTGTATATAATCTGCTGCAAAGGGGAAGAGAGGCTGGAAGGAAAAGTCTAAGAGCATGCCGGCTCTAAGGTTCGGGTGAATATAGTTTTTGGTTTTTTTGTTTGTTTTCTAGCACCTATACAAAAACGAGCAGTGGGAAGCCCCGCTGCAAGGGTTAATAAAAGTTTTGTCTGGACCATATAGTCCATGTACCTACCAGGCTGGAAAAAAAAATGACATTGCTTAGGAAGGCCAGATCGTGACATGTGTGGGCAGCATTAGTGTCATGTTCTTTGACTGTGTTCGTATTGGAAATCCTAGTTTACCCTTCCAGTTATTGAATATATTGAGTGTGTGTATGTGTTTGTATAAATAATATGTTAATTCATCTACATAGGGTGCTGCCAAAGAAATACTTTGAGGAAATCAGTGCAAATATTAGCAACTTTAACATACATGGCCTGATCATTATTGGCGGTTTTGAGGTAAGTTTTGTACTCTGTAGTGATCTGTTATGCAGGTTGTATTGTATATGTCGGTTATATTCAGTATGCAATTAAGAGATGACTATACTTCAGTAACAAATACTCCAGGAAGAAAATGGGGTCTGTCAGCCTTGCTGGTACATAAAAAATGACCAGTTTGGCATGTCTGATCTATATATAGATTCGTTTTTAGATTGTAAGCCCTCAGGGGCAGGGCCCTCCTTACCATCTTGTCTTAAATTGTATTGTGACTGTAATGTCTTCCTTATATTGTAAAGCGCTGTGCAAACTATTGGCGCTATATAAATCCTGTATAATAATAATAATTTTAGTCTGATTATACATTTGTTTACATCTAAATGAGTGCATCTTTATGTCACAAAGGTATAGGAGTTTGAGACATTGTTTAATTGGATCACTGAGCGCTCTATGATGCCACATACATCACGGTCACATAGACTCCTTTGATAATGGTTACATCTGCGTTGCTATTTCTGTTCTCTGACTTTGTTTTCTACACCTTTCCTGCATGTTGTCATGTGTCCTAGTAGTAATTGTTATTTATCTTGCAGGCATTTACAGGCAGTCTGGAACTAATGGAAGGACGTTCTAAGTTTGAGGAACTGTGTATACCTATTGTTGTTATCCCAGCCACTGTCTCAAACAATGTCCCCGGATCTGACTTTAGTATTGGTGCTGACACGGCTCTCAACACTATTACCACTGCAAGTATTTCACTCTAATCCTCATGATTGTAGCATTCATGGTTCCATCTTTGTTAATGGTGAATAAAAAGGAGCAGCAACTACTTTACTTGACAATGATGACAATGCTGCTTTATTAGGTTATTACATTTCAACTGGGAGAATTTTTTGTGCAGAACCTAGGATGTAATTGGAAAGGGTCTTTTTATTTGTGGAATGGGAAAGGTATTATTTTACCCACAGGCTGCCTCCATCACCCTCTTCCCAAAGTACAATTTGCTGGGTTTGGTGGTAGAAAGCTTTACATATGGAGTAGTGGGGCAAGACTTAGAAATGCAACATGACAGTGCCTTTACTAGTTTAAAGGGAACCTGTAGTAAGACAAATATGCAATGATTGTCTCATATTAAATAATGTTCTAAATTTAGATTTCTTTTCTAAATTTTGTAGAGAGGAATTCATCAGATATCTGGCGGAATGCAATCTATGCAGGTGTAATCCAGAGGCAAAAGACACATTCCTGAGGCTCTACTGCATTTATGGAATTATCCATTTTTCATGCCACAGTGCCAGCAGCATAAAGTTTTGGACCAATGTTCTTAATGTGCTGTAACAAAATGAGGATGCGTCCGCCTTCATATACACTTTGCATATAAGATTATATACATTAAAGCCTCACTTAACCTTCATTTTAAATCGGCTAAACATATTCCAGGTGCATTAAAACAAAAGGTGTGCTTAGTCTTACCATTCGTTTTCTTTAAAAAGCAACCACAGCCTGAGTAGAAAAGCCTAACCCCTGACAGAATGTGCAGCAAGAGACTCTGGCTCTTTATGTAGAAGCAGTGGTCTCTCTGTGGAGGTCTGACATGCCTCCTGCCGAGTGACAGCTAGGGCTTTCTGATCAGCAGGGAGCATGGGTTCAGCAGAGCTACAGTAAAGTTTTGGCTATGTGTTAGACAGACAGACCACTGCTTCCACACAGTGGTTCTTCTCTTCAGAATGCTGGCAGGGGACAGACTTTTCTGCTCATGCTTTACTACTTTTAAATAAAACCATCTGTAAGACTTTGCACACCTTTTATTTGAATGCATCTGGTATTTAGCTAATTTAAACTGAAAATGAATTCGGGTTTAAGTATTACAAATATCTATAGCAATGTAAAAGCAGCAATGCAATGTTTATAGGAAACATTCACTATAGAAACTGTATTCCTAGTTTTGTAAACTTGAGTGTTATCTGTGCTTAGACCTGTGACAGAATCAAGCAATCTGCTGCTGGAACAAAGAGAAGAGTGTTCATCATTGAAACCATGGGAGGTTACTGTGGATACTTAGCTACTATGGCAGGGCTATCCGCTGGAGCAGATGCAGCCTATATTTATGAAGAGCCTGTTTCTATACATGATTTGCAGGTAAATGCAAAATGACAGGTTGGTGTTTGGGGTGCTGTATTTTAATGAGTATACAACTTCCTGATGGCTGGTTAATATTGCTTTAGAAATGACTATTCTGTAACTATACACGAGCGTGTTTTATTTGGCAAAACTCTGGGGTTACCCTTACAGGCTAAACTGGCAACTTTATCTTTTGTTACTCGGCGGGTCCTTGTCTCTTTCTGTCCATTTTATGTTAAACTGCAATAACTGGCCAGTTTTCTTCATACATCAAAAGCCCAGAAGGTGCCTTTGAAATAATAGATGATACCATATAGAAATGAATGTCTACAAAGAGTTGTTTCTAGCTACAAAGCTGCCTGAGGAAAAATCTGAAAAGCACCTTGCACACTTTCCCTGATTTTCACAATGCAGATTGATTTCTTTCACAACAGATAATATAATCTACACCTTAGTATGCGATACCCACTTCCCAGTGTGCATTACTAGGCTTTGCAGGAACAGTGCCAGGGAGTGTTGCCATTTACTAAAAAGACTGCCACGAGAGATGCAAATTACCCAGAGATTGCTGTGGAAGTTGATTTTAACAGGGGGGCACGTAGTCAGGGATTCTCACTCATTGGTGGTGTGCATGAAAAGTTTGGTTTTAGCAGCTCACCTATATCAGATGATTCACTATTCTCCTGGGTCTGCAGATCTCCAAAAAGTTAACTTTACTTAAAGTGCAACTGAAGTTAATTATTTTTTTTTCATCTTGGCTAAAGTGGAGATTAAATAAAACACCTGTCATGTTTTGCTGTCTGTGTACCTGTTAGGGAGATTCCCCCTCTCTATTTGTCTTGGTTACCGCTATCATTTATAGTGAAAGAAAATCTCACATTTTGGGTAGTCATCAGAGCAGGAATAGATCGGAAATCTTCCACTGGGGACACTAGTTCTGGTGACCCTGCTGATCATCAGGGATTTTCCTGTCTTTAGAGGGATTTCCTCTCACTTCCTGTTGTCGCTATCAGACAGAAATGAATGGGACACAGATGGCAAAAACGCCCTCCCTTGCCATATCCAAAACTGAAAAAATTTGACCATTTTTGAAAATAGATATTAAATGATACTTGTTTTTTTAGTTTGGAGTTGAGTGGGGAAGGATTAAAACCCTGTGTCAGGATTAAATGTTATCCATGGCTCCCAGATTTTCTGTCCCAGTGAGGAAATACCTTCAACAAGGAACAAGCAGCAATAATTATTTTTTGTGTATTGAAAGAATAAGTACAATATGCTGCAGGAAGCAGTCCTAATATATAACTTATATTTATTTTTCAATAGCAGAGTCTATCAAGAGTTTACAGCCACAGCATTTTGGGGCATATGCGCAACTCTGCCTTCATCAGGTCAAAGGTTTATTGTGTAGAAGGAATCTGGACCAGTGGTTAATCCTTGGTTTTACTTCATAGTAAGCTGTAGTTAAAACTTGTTCTGTTTGGTTGTCTGTCAGGGTTCTAGCATTTCACTACCGTATTTGCCTTGTATTTGCGTATAAGACAAGTTTTTAGACTTAAAAACATCCCCTGAAAATCAGGGGTTGTCTTATACGCCAGGTATACAATCTGTCAGCCCGCTGGATGTGCGGTAATACTGTATGTACTTCGGCTACGTACAGTATACTCCGCTAAGCCAATCACGGCGAGCGATGTATTCTATTAATGAATACAAAGCCTGCTCAGATTGGCAGAGGTAGTGTACATCGCTCACCGTGATTGGCTCAGCAGGGTATACTGTATGTAGCGAAGCTACCGTACATACAGTATTACACACCCAGTGTAGGTGGGTGAATTAAAAAACAGTAAAAGATAATATACCTAATGAGGAAAACAATAAGTGTCCTTATGTTTGTCAGGTAAATGTGGACCATCTTACAGAAAAAATGAAAACAACCGTGAAGAGAGGTTTAATTTTAAGGTATGTGACATTTAATAATATATTCTGATTGAATGCAAACCATTTTCTTATGAACGCTAACTATTGGCTTGCAACAGTGGTCAGGGATGTGAAAATCTACAAAAAACAAAAACTACTACTTGTCTAAGGACTAAAGCGGTAGACCCAAACTACTTGTCCCTCCTGACAATCTACTTGTCATGATCCAAAAAATAGTTTCAACCAAAACCGTATTTAACCGTGCGCTGTATGGGGTACAGATAGTACACCGGCAGGGGGAAAGGACCGTTCGCTGAAAGGTAAGTATAGCAGGAGGGGAGAGGGGGCCAGATTGAGTGGGTAATTCAATTTTAACAAATTACTTGGGAAAGTGAGCTTAGTAGAATGGGGCAGCACTTAGCGCGCACACACACACAATACTCTACGTGTGCGTTTATTTGCATGCATATGTTAGGGGTGCCGGGGTTCCTTTCAATTTTTATTTCTTTTATTTATTCTTTTCACTTTTTTTTCACTTAACTTTCTCCAAGTTTTAGAATACAGAATGTAGTTCTTCTTAGCTCCCCTAAGCATTGTCTGCATATTAACTGATTACACAACATAACCACAATTACATTTCTTTACGCGTTACCCTAAGGGCTCATTTACACCGACTGGGGCACGTTATGCTCCAAATAATGTGTCACCCACTGGTGTATGTTGTGTAAGGGTTGTGTGATGCATTGCAACAAAAAATATAATTTTTTTTTGCTTTATTAAAATGTTATAGAATTACATTTTATTAACCTCTATGCTTGTGGTGCAGGGACAGTGAGTTACGTAAAAATTCAGGCGTTCTTCATTTTTACGCTATGCACACCACCACCACATTTGGAGTCATAGTAAACAACTGTTTTCTATGTGCCCCCGTGCTGGGCTTGTGTTGATCTATGCAAAACAGATTAGCTCAATGGACGTAGTGTGAAGAAGCTCTAGCAGTCATGTGTGGAAACATTTACCTCATATCAGGAGCTGTGTGTAGTCAAGCCTTCTTTTCAACATGATTTAGATTAATGGTCATGATTAATGGTTTAGATCCAATGGTGCATTATAATGTGTTGTTTGTACATGGTAACTATGGGTGGTTGCCACGGACACACAGGCTGATTTGCTAAAGGAGTTCTTCACTCAAATTCAAATTTAATTTTTCACTTCAGTTATCCAGTCATGTGGAAAGTATCTGCACAAGATTGGATATTCAAAGTGAACAGGAAATTGCTTTTCACATAACTAGATAATTGAAGTGAATAGTTCACTCTATTTTCTGAGTAAAGAACCTGAGTTTTTCCAGGATACTATTTGCATGGAGTTTGCATGTCCTACCTGTTTATGTGGGTTTTCTTCTGGGTATTCTGGTTTCGTCCCACAGAGAAAGACAGACCAGGTTAATTGACTTCTGTCTAAATTGGCCGCGTGTGTGTGTGTGTGCGTTCGTGCGTGCGATGGGGACTGTATACAGTCCTGTGAAAAAGAAAGTACAACATCTTTTGAATTCTATGGTTTTAAATATCAGGACATAATTTTAAAAAATCAGCATGTCTTAAAATGAGGTAAATACAATTTTTCAGATGAACAACAACACATGACATAATACACTGTGCCATAATCTGTTTTACTAGGATAAAGCCAAAATAGAGAACTCATGTGTGAAAAGTGCACCTTATGATTCAGTAGCTTGTAGAACCACCTTTAGCAGCGATAACTTGAAGTAATCATTTTCAGTATGACCTAATTAGTCTCTCACATCATTGTGGAGGAATTTTATCCCACTCTTCTTTACAATGTTGCTTCAGTTCATTGAGGTTTGTGGACATTTGTTTATGCATTTCAGTCAGGCTCAGTTCGGGACTTTTGACTGGGCCATTGCAACACCTTGATTCTTTACTTTTTCAGCCATTCGGTTGTAGATTTGCTGGTGTGCTTGGGATCAATGTCCTGTTGCATGACCCAATTTTTGCCAAGCTTTAGCTGTCAGACAGATGGCCTCACATTTGACTCAAGAATATATTGGCATACAGATGAGTTCATGGCCGACTCTATGACTTCAGGGTGCCCAGGTCCTGTGTCTGCAAAACAAGCTCAAATCATCACCCCTCCACTAGCGTGCTTGACAGATGGTATGAGGTGTTTGTGCTAATATGCTGGGTTGGGTTTTTGCCAAACATGGCGCTGTGCATTATGGCCAAACATCTCCACTGTAGTCTCATTTGTCCAAAGGACATTGTTCCAGAAGTCTCTTGTGGTTTGTTCAGATACATGTTCTTTTTAGAGAGAAGAGGCTTTCTCCTGGCAACCCTTCCAAACAAACCAAACGTGTTCAGTCTTTTTCTAATTGTTCTGTTATGAGCATTAACATTTAACATGGTAACTGAGGCCTGTAGAGTCTGAGATGTAACGTTTGGATTTTTTGCAATTTCTCTGAACACTGCAAGGTCTGACCTACAGGTGAATTTGCTGGGACGTTTACTCCGGGGAAGATTGGCAGCTGCCTTGAATATTTTCCAATTGTGAAAAATCTTCCTCACTGTAGAATTGTGGACTTTAAATTGTTTGGAAATGGCCTTATAACCCTTCCCAGATTGCCAGGCAGCAACAATTCCTTCTCTAAATCACTGCTGATGTCTTGTCTCCTTGGCATTGAGTTAACACACACCTGAATGCTCCAGACCACCAAATTGCTAAAACTTTGGCTTCTATAGAGGTGGTCACGCTGGCTGATGATCAATTAATCAATGGCCTTTGATTTGCAGCACCTGGCTGCAACTTAGCCTCTTCATTCCTATGGAAGCAGTGAGGGTGTACTTAGTTTTTCACACATGAATTCTCCAGTTTGGCTTTACGTTTGTAAAATAAATAATGACACAGTGTTTTATTATTTCACATCACATTTCTTATGTTGTTGTTTATCTGAGGTTGCATTTACCGAATTTTAAGACCTTCTAAGGACCAGATGATTTTTATTAAGACCTGATATGTAAAATCATAGAATTCAAAGAGGGTGTACTTTGTTTTTCACACGACTGTATATAGGGTGCTATATAAGCATCTGTAATAAATAATACTAAAGTCACTATTTGCATATTAGCGTTCTCCATGCTTTACGGCTCCTGGGAAGCTCTACAACATATCTGACCATATGTACAGACATCTCTAGGTGCTTGCGGTGCACGGCTTTCTACAGTTTAGGGAAGTGAAAGTGAGTAGAAGAAGTTCACTTTCTTTAGTTGGAGAAGTAGCTGGGAAGGTAAGGCTAGTATAGAACTAAAATTTCTTTTTTTAGCTAAGTTTTCGCTATGAGAATACCATTTAACACTTTCCTTTGGAGTTTTTTTCAGCCTGAGTTTCATTTGTAAGATATTTTAACTAAATCAAAGTATACAAAGTCACCAGAACTCCAGACTTGAAAATGTGTCTTACAAAATGACACTTCTATGATGCTGTGAGCAGGGGCGTAACTAGAAATCATAGGGCCCCATAGCAAAATTTTGTATGGGGCCCCGTGATTGCTAGTCATGCCACTTGCAGAGCCCCAGCGGAGAGTGAGCCTGCAGAGCCCACCATAGACTCTCTATAGTGGTCTCTGCAGGGTCTGAGATCTCTTACCTGTCAGCGCCTCTGTGGTCGCCGGGCCACGACTCCTGTTCCGTCCCCGGGCCCCGACTCCTGTTCCATCCCCCGCCTCCTCTGCTATCGACGGGCCCCGCCTTCTCTTACATCACTGGCCCCACCTGCTGTTAGGTCGCTGGCCAGTGATGTAAGAGGAGGCGGGCCCCGCCTCCTCCATTCCGAACACTGCCCTCATCTGCCGCAGCGGCTGGCTGTCACTGACACAGCGGCTATGAGGCTATGAGGGGAAATGCGCCGTGGCCGCTGCTGAGCTGTGTTTGTGACAGCCAGCACCCCCACATGCCATAGCGGCCCTGGCCAGGCCCCCCTGTGCCCGGGCCCCATAGTGGCTGCCTGGGTCACTATGGCGATTGTTACGCCACTGGCCGTGAGTAAAGGATCCTGCAAAGCCCCAAAACACCCAAAACATCAGAATATACAGTATGTCTGTGATGCTGTCACAATAAATTTGTAAGATGCATTTTCATGTCTGGAGTGTTGGAGACTTTGTATTCCTTGATCTGGTTTTGGTGTGGCACCATCTGACCCGATCACCATCTGACCCGATCACTATGATCACTCATCTATTTTTTTAAGGTCTGATACCGTCCGGAATGAATTTCATATATAGACTGAATATTTAACTAAACTTACAATAGAAATTAACAGAATTGCTTGTTTGTTCCTTTATCTTATAAAGATGTTGATGAATGGCTAACCTGAAAAAATCAGTTTGTTTTTCTGGTTTTAAAGGAATGAAAAATGCAATGAAAACTACACCACCGATTTTATATTCAATTTGTATTCAGAGGAAGGAAAAGGCGTATTTGACTGCAGAAAAAATGTTCTTGGCCACATGCAACAGGTACGAATACATTCTGAATATATAGCAGTAATGCACTTTATTCTAATATATTAGGCATCCTATACAAATTCTAAAGAGGCTATTGCTCTTACTAAACTGAATTGCTTGACAGATTGCTGGAGAACTCATCTCTAGTGTGTTCATAGTTTTCTCTGAGTTTCTGTGTTGGTCTTACTGTACGTTTGGGTCTCACACTCTGTTCGGCAATATCTGCATAATCTGCTCCCTGTACGTCTGCGGGTTCAGAGGCATGATGTATCTGCGTTGGTTCAGCCATAAAAGAGTATTCAGAGCCTTGTCTAGACATTTTTCACGTTTTTTTGCAAAAAATGGTACTGTCTCTTTAAGAAGACGAACAGCATATATTAACTGAGGCTATGCATCTCATATTCTATGTCCCTATTGGGGCGGCACAGCTGCTGTAATTATTTCCTTTCAGAAAGTTGTCTAGAGCCTGGAGTTCAGTTTTAAAATACGCCTATCATGAGAGTAACATATAAGCTGCCATTTGCAGATCACCTTATGAAAATGCAATTTTCTAGTCTGTGTCGCTGTCGTCACTAACTTCAGAATTACAGACCTTGAATAAGCATGCAGCAGGTCATGGGAGAACCATGGAGAGGGAAGCCTGTTTTGAAATCCATTATTCTTCTAAGTAATGTAGAGGACACTAGAGTCAGCATGACAACAAAGCAGGCAGAACTAAATCAGCAATGGCTGATAGTATGTTTCCTTTAAGATTAGGCACCACATGGCACTTAGATATATTTAGACTATAAAGCTTTGGGTCCCCCAAACCCGACCACTACTGACTTAGTCTTCATTCCAAATCACAGCTTTAGTATGGCCTAAACACCCCACTATTCAATGGCGTGGCATGAATGTCTGTTCATGACCCAGATTTAGGGGATCCTTATCAACTTAGGTAAATATTTGGAAATAAGCACATGAAATCCAGCTTCTGGAGTCTGCTCTTAAAGCTGTGTCTGAAAAAGCCAGGCAGAAGGCAATGGACTGTGATGCCTGTGGTCTCCCTGCATTTCCCATTTACTGACTTGCCCTGCTTTGTGCTGCACTGTGTTTCCGGGTGTAGTTGGCCATCTTGGTAGAGTAGTAGGGCTGTGCTTCCTTTTGTCAGAGCTTCCTCCCCGGATAGCTGGTGATCTGATATCTGATGCGGGAATATCCAAGATGCAGCAGGAGAGCAGTCACAGGTAGAAGTTCCTCTTACATTACAAATATACATCTATGAGATCATAGGCACACTTGCATACCAGGAAGGTCACTACTATTTCAAGGAGGAATTCAAGGCAAAATTAACATTTTCAGGATACTACTTGGAAACAATTAGCATTGCTTGATGTTCCCTATCGCAAATCTTCACTTTATGAATTCAATAAAATGGCCTGGATGGGAAGGGGGTTTAACACCGCGGATGTCAACTGGTTAAAACCTGCTTTTGTTTTGCATTAAATTGTTTTGTCAGGTTCATGTTAGAGAGTCAGTTGAACGAAAATAGATATTTTAACTATAAATGGAATCTGGTAGGTTCTACACAATGAAAAAAAAATCCAACAGGGTGAGTGGGAAGCCTTCATAGTGGCCACAACAGGTTTGGAGACACAGGAAGTCAAGCACAGAAACTTTTAAGAAAGTTCTTTATCAATGAACAGGAATCCTCTATACTGAGTGTTCCTGTTCATTCATAAACATGAGAACAGTGTATGTTCACTATAACCACAATCATTAATGAACAGGAGGTGATGTAGATCAAGCCCATTCATTCATAATTGAGGATATAGTAAACATACTCTGTCCTCTATCTATAAACACTCAGGGATCACTGATCCCTGAGTGTTTGTACCTCTCTGACACGCTGTCACAGGAGGCTGAGCGAGCGGTGCGGGAGGAGAGCTCAGCCTCCTGTGACAACACTGGCTGTCTGCGCTCAGGAGAGAAAGAATGGATGCACCGCTGTATCGGTCAGAAAATGCCATTTTCGGCTGATATGTTTCCGCGGCCGATATATCGGTGCATCCCTAATAAATATGCCACTTTTGTACTTCTTTCTTATCTTCTTTTTTTCTTGCCTGGAAAGATGGGCAACAGCTGTCTGATCATTTCAGGTAGATTTATTTGGCGACGTACACTGTACGTCGTCAGTCACGAAGGGGTTAAACATTGAGGCTTCCTTGATCGGTTATTCCTTTAAGGACAAGAAGAGCTTGTAGCTGCCTATATGTTTAGACTTTTTCTATTCCTCAGTCATACCAGAAAAACATTCAGCCATAACACTGTGGTAAGATGAAGAGCAGGGTTACAGTAATGTGTATAAAATTATGTGTATATTGTAATATTCAGGGCGGATATGACCCGTAGCCAGCCGTATCAGACAATAAACTTGTATTCATTTCCACAAACAGTCAAAGTAAATGGCTTATATTCAGCAAACACAAGACTTCGGCTCAGCACCTGTATACTAAGTCCCACCTCAGGGTTAGAGTCCCAGCCTGCGCACAGAGGGTTCCAGTATGGACGCAGGTGCCCCAGCAATGTCTCGGCAGACTGTATTCCACAGCCTAACACACATAGCCATGTGTCCTATTCCAAACACTCCACACAGCCAGACTGACTGGCTTCCTGTTCCTTTTTAGCACACCCTCTGGCTGGTGGTTTAACCCTTTCATTTCCAGAACTGGCTGTAGTCAGGGATGGAGGATCTGAATACAAGGTGACTTTAACGGAACCACCACCTAAACAAGGGAGGGATATACCGTCCATCCAGGACCCATTCCTGGCGTCCTGTACAATATAAATAAAATATTAATACTAATATAATTAAAAAGGCAAGCATGGGAATGTATCTGCTGCTCTCAACTACTGTTTTATTTAATAAACTATTATTTTCCAATGGGGCGTTTTCTTTTTTGTTTGTAGTACATACATAAGAGTACATACTCTTGTATGTAGAATTTGTTAATTACAGGAATCCACAACAAACCATAATAAATGTAAATAAAAGCTGTAAACCGGCACAATTAGATTTAGGAAATATCACATTACATTTTACTAGAAGCTGGAAGGAATGTTCTCTTCGACCTGGGTCTAAACATTGTTAATGGCAAGCATCTGATAATTGGTACGACTTCCTATACTATTGCTTTCTTTTCTAGGGAGGAACACCCACCCCATTTGACAGGAACTTTGGTACAAAAATGGGTGCAAAAGCCGTGCTGTGGATAACTGGAAAAGTGAAGGAGTGTTCTAGACATGGTAAAACACCCCAAAATGTTTTATGTAGAATGACTTCTCTTCTGTAGAATTACTTAACTTCTGAACTTTAACTCTATTGTAGGTCGCATATTTGCAAATACAGCAGATTCCGCCTGCTTACTGGGAATGCGCAAGAGAAGCCTAGTTTTCCAGCCATTGGCGGACCTGAAAGAACAAACTGATTTTGAGTATGTTTTTGTTTTTTTTTTTACAGCCATTACATTGCACACTCATAAGATTCATTAACATGAAAGTCTAAAACTGGCCATACACTGATAGATTTTCATATAAGTGTTCATATTAACAAATGTTCAGTATGAAAAAATGTCAATGTGAAAACATTTGATGAGGTCATCATGTCTTTTGACGTTTCATTTGATTTTGGAATGAATAGAGTTTGTCAAACAAAAATCTAATTTACTGTTTGATGGACTTATGTCTTTATTCAGCCTCAAATACTATGTAACAATGCAACTAACTTTGTATGAGAGAAAAAAAAAAAAACACATTTTTTTTTGGTCACTATTGAAATTAGCCCTATTAAAAGGAGAACTATGGGGTCAGGGCTTTTCCCCATAGTTCTCCTAAGGGTCACAGGAGAACACAACCTAGCGTTCTCCCATGACCCAAAGCTCAGTATACCGCGAGCTACAGCTCGCGGTATACTGAGACGCCGCAGCCGGATCCCGACAATACTGTCTGGATCCACCCAAATGCAGGATTGACAGCTGGCTCTGCCTATCCAAAGGCAGAGCCAGCTGTGCCCGCCCCCTCCCCCGTCCGTTTCGCCAGTCAGGACCCACGTTGAAGTCTCTTAAAATTGTGAACTCAAGTAATAGTCTTAATGATCTTTGTGAGCAAAGGCAGATTAGGCAAATCCTATAGGAATCCTGGACTGTAATATACACACTT
This sequence comes from Nanorana parkeri, assembly GCF_000935625.1. Classification (NCBI taxonomy): domain Eukaryota; kingdom Metazoa; phylum Chordata; class Amphibia; order Anura; family Dicroglossidae; genus Nanorana; species Nanorana parkeri. The sequence continues at coordinate 414,778 of NW_017307026.1, read as the reverse complement.
GGCAATAAACCTGAAATCCTTTATATTCAGAGTACCCAGCAATGTATATTCGTAAAGGGTGAAAATCCCCTCCAATGTTCAAAGACTTGGGTAGGAGCTAGACACTGAGGAGTCACATGACTGTGTTTGGCTCTGACAAAGTCTTCTATCATGATAAAGTATTTGAGGTTGAATAAAGACATAAGTCCATCAAGTCCAACCTATTGTGTGTATGCATTTATGTTTGATCTGGTGTATGCGTGTGTATTAGTCCATGTGTGATTTAGATCTTAGGCGTACTGTACCCCTGTATGTTATGATCTCTAATGAACTCGTCCAAGAGTTTCTTGAATGATTCCACACTCTTGGCTGCAATCACTTCCTGCGGCAGTGAGTTCCAGACCCTAACCGCTCTAACTGTGAAGAACCCCTTGCGCCCCGTGTGTTGAACATTTTTTTCCACCAATTTTTGGTGGTGCCCTCTGGTCTTTGTTACGGAGCTAACCGTAAAGAGTTTGTTAATAATGTTGCTGTCACCCTTGAACAGTTTATACAAGATAATCATGTCCCCCCTAATCTCCTAACTTCCAAAGAGAACATATTTAATTTTAACAACCTTGCTTCATAGTTCAGGTCCTCCAACCCCTTAATGAGTTTGGTTGCCCTCCGCTGGACTTTTTCTAGCTCAAGGATATCTTTTCTGAGTACTGGTGACCAAAACTGGACCGCATACTCCAGATGAGGCCGAACCAGTGATCTGAAAAGTGGTAATATGTATGTGAACCTCTATGTATCTCTGTGTGTAGAGCCAGTCTAACTTAAGAGTCCCCATTGGTTTATGTATTGTTGTGTTGACGTCAAGACCTTATCTAACGAAAACCTGTAACTTATTAGTTGAAGAATATTTTTTAGGAGGTAAGTGTGCTGTGGGTTAAGCAGGAACATTTTTTTTCCAGTGAGGCAGAAACCCACAACATCTGGGCATCTGGCACAAAATTATTGTCTTTGAGAATACTTCTAATACCTCTTCATGTCTAGCTAGAGTGTGGCATCATACCTCTCTGATCAGCAGAAACAACAGATCATACACTTGCTACATACTCAGATGTATGTTATGGCAGTGCAGTCATTTCCACCCACTGTGCTTCTGCAGATAAATGTGTGCACATAAGATAACGCTGAGCTTTTCATGCAGTATGTGTGAAGATCATCAATAAATGAAAAAACATAAATCAAATGTTATGTGACACTTCATTCATGTGTTTTCTATCCATCCTCCATATAAAAGTCTGGTTTGGAAGGCACATTGTAAAAATTGACCTAAAGACTAGAATTGGCTCGAGGTCCTCTGCTCCTATGAAATAACTGCCCTGAAATACTTATTTGTTCACTGATGTGGACCCCTTTCTGGTGTGACTAGCCACTGCTTGTCTGATGCATCTGCTTCATTACCACAGCCAAGGGTGAGTTTTGTGTGTGAAGGGGGGTATTCAATCAGTGCCTCTTATGGTGGCCATCAATGTAATGATCTGTGACCAATTTAGGTACCAGTGATTGACAGAATTCTGCCACAGCTGATCATCATGGCAGAGTCAAAATAAACGAAGTTCATTAAATTGATCTGATGGAGGATCATTGTTTTGCAATTTTTATTCAATACGATCTATTTACAGTATTTGCATTGAAAGATCTATTGTATGATCATATTGATACTTGTGTGGCTTCTTTAGGTTAGGTAGGTCAGGGCATACTTCTGCAAATGTTATATTTTGACCACAGGATATAAGGTATAAAAGAATATGACATTTGTGCATGTATATGTAAAGATGATGTATTTTTCAATGTGTTTTAGACATCGCCTGCCCAAACAGCAGTGGTGGTTGAAACTTTGCCCCATTCTCAAGATTCTGGCTAAATACAACATCAACCTGGACACATCAGAGGCAGCACATTTGGAGCACATCACCCGGAAGATATCTGTAGAATCCTAAATCTGGAATATGAGTGACATGTACTTTTCACCTCAAAGGGCTCTTCACTGTTATTGCCATAAATTAGAATAAACCAGTTTCCTACATGTCATGGAGGAAGCTATCCTGTATGCTGAAACAGCAGTGACTAGAATGCTTCTAAAACTTTGAAATGTGTGGTATATTGGAGGCTGGAAATATATGTTGCTTTTAGTCTTGATTTCCACATTTTGCATTTATGATGTTAGGTTTAGATTACAGCATGGCTTACTCCCATTATGTGTAGGTAATGGTTGCACTTTTACTTCAGGCCCTGGTTGATTACTGTTACTTTCATATCATTTTTTTTCTCTCTTGGTTTGTGTAGAGTGATAGTTTAAAAACTTGTCCATAAGACACTAAAGCAGCAAACGTTGCATCCTTTAATGTGACATCAGAGCACATGTCTTGAAATAACGATTAGTAAAGGTGCCAGTCACTGCATGTTGTAATACGTTTTCCTAAAATGAAAGATGAAACCGATACAGTGTTTCATCACGTCTGCTTTCCAGACTTCTAGTGTGTCAAATCTGGAGGGAAGGAGAAGTAGAATTGTTGACCTCAGAAACCAGTTAAATGTTTGCTATACCTTTCTAGCACTAGAAGAACAACCTCTAGCGTATGGTTGGTTATAGCAACCAACCATACGCTAGAGGTTGTTCTTCTAGCGGGCAATGTGGCTGTTTTCATTTCTCTATAAATGATGCACAGAATTAGACCATTTTATGATTTTTCATTATTCTGGTACTCTTTTAAGGTGATAACCCATCTATTTAAATAAACTCTTGAAAACTTTGTTTGTGTTTCATATTTACCATTTTAATACCTCATCTCAACTCACAAAAGGCCCCATTGATTACAAAAATGTTCTTTTTGTTTTTAAAAGAGAACTATGTAAGTGTTTATGTACATGTCCTCCCGCTTAAGGGTCACGGGAGGACATATACTGTATTAGCGTCCCCCCGTGACCCAAAGCTCAGTATAAAAACATACACACCCATCGCACTCTGGACCGGATAGAAAACCCTAATTCTAGGGTGAAATGACCGTGGATGCCTCCGCAAAATAAATTCAAAAAAGGTCACAAGCACTCCAGCATGTAGAAAAGTCAATGTTTATTGACTTCACAGGTGTCACATCATCAGAGCGACGTTTCGGAACAGCAAAGTCCCTTCCTTAGGAAAACTTTCATTATCTGTTTGGCCTGAGGAAGGGACTTTGCTGTTCCGAAACGTCGCTCTGATGATGTGACACCTGTGAAGTCAATAAACATTGACTTTTCTACATGCTGGAGTGCTTGTGACCTTTTTTTGAATTTTTTCCAAAGCTCAGTATATCGCGAGCTACAATGCTGTCGAGATCCACCCAGCAGCGTGAATGACAGCTGGCTCTGCCTATCTAGAGGCAGAGCCAGCTTTACCCTCCCCCGTCCGTTCCGCCAGTCAGCGCTGGAGGAGGGGGGAATCCCTGTTACCCTGTCAGTCACCACTCCCTGCAGGGACATGATAGAGAAGTGAGCGAGCTACGGTATGCGTTCGCTCACTTCCCAATCTATTGAACCGAAGTGTGACAGTTTAATTGTCACACGTCGGCTCAAACTATGAGGAGGAGTGATTTTCATTCGCCTCATAGTTCTCCTTTAACTGCTTGAAGGCCAGGTGTTTATACCCCCTTCCTGGCCAGGCCATTTTTCAGTATTCAGCGCTGCGGTACTTTGACTGACATTTATTCAGTCATACAACGCTGTACTGAAATGAATTTTATACCATTTTTTGGGGACAGATAGAGCTTTCTTTTGGTGGTGTTTAATCACCACTGCGGTTTAAATGTTTTACTATAATTAGGAGAAATTACTGAAAATGTTTTAAAAAATATTTTTTTTAAAACATGGTTAGGAAACATTTATTATTACCCAGTTTTTTGGTAAAATATAAAAGTCGGGGTCACGTCGGGTAAATGGACACCAAACATGTCAAGCTTTAAAATTGCGCGCACCCGCGAAATCGCAGAAAACTACCATACCCAAAATTGGCCATAGGTGGCGCTTTAAAAGCTTTTACCGCTCATCAGTTTAGTGTTATCAGTGATTGATGGGCCTAGAATTATTGCTCTCACTGTGACGTTTGCGGCAATATGTAACATGTGCATCGTAATGGGCGCAATCGCCATTTTTTCACGTATGCGCCCGACGCATGTTTGCGTGCATGTATATATGGGTGGGGACTTAATGTTTTTTTTATTTTTTATGTTTAACTTTAAAAATAAAGACAAAAGACTTGCACATGAGAGTATACATCTTCAAGTCTACAGTATATTAAATAGTATGATCCACAATATAGCAACATCCTCAAAATCAATAAGGCATCATTTCTCATCACAGTCAAAAAGTATGAAGAAAATATAGAAAAAGATTGTAAAGAAAAGGGAGAAAAAGTTGAGATAGGACAGTGACCGCTGGGCAAATATTAACAAGGATGAACGAAGACCAGGACCTTTGCCTAACAGCAAAACCCATAAATACGAGATACAATCTACTTGAAAAGACAGATTATGGGAAGCCTCAATATTTCAAAATATCAAAATATTATCGGGAACTAACTGTAAGCTAGATTTGAACAGTGTCTGCCTTTAACAAAGGGTTACAGATCTAGAAACATTGGAGGGAATTTATTAAAGCTAGAGCAAACATAGTCTGAGCAGTTGCCCATGGCAACCAATCAGCATCTCTCTTCAGTTTGCCCAGACCGTTTCCTTTCACTTGGAAATTGAGAGAGAAGCATGCAAAGACCTACTAGACAGACACATGTAAAAGGTATGCTATGTGAATGGGAACACCTAACAAACATATAATGAGGTTTTCTAAAATTTGACCGCAAAGTGGAAATACACTTTAAAGGCCATCCAGCACGCCCATATCCTGCAGAACATTTCCCCACTATATACACAGAGCGCCACAGCCGGGATGCATCCCGACAATACTGTGGAGATCCACCAAGCTGGCCGATTGAGAGCGGGCTCTGCTTATCTAGACAGAGAGCCTGCTGTGCCAGCCCCCTCCCCATCCGTTCTTCCAGTCAGCACTGGAGGATCGGAGAAGGAAGGGGAGAATCCCTGCGGGAAGCGGTGACTGGCAGTCACCACACTCTGCAGGGAGATGATCGGGAAGTGAGCGAGCGACAGTATGCGTTCGCTCACTTCCCGATCTATTGAGCCGACATGTGACAGTTTCATTGTCACAGGTCGGCTCTAACTATGAGGATGAGTGGAAATCACTCATCTTATAGTTCTCCTTTAAAGTGTTGGTAGTGCCCTCTAAGGCCTCATTCACATTCACATATGTACGTGCATATTGTATCATATGCAACACATGCAAATAAATGGCTCCATACACATAGCCGCGTATGGAGCCGTATATTTGCGTAGCGTATATATGTGCAAAAACAGAATGGAACAGAGATGCGTCCGGGCAGTGTATTTTTGCGTGTTTACGCGTATATATGCACACAGCACAATAAAAATTCCATTACGAGTGATGCATTCTGGGATTGCATATAGTGCATACATATATGTGCATAGACGCTCGTATATATGCGCATAGACGCGTATATACGCAATATACCATTTTGCTTGCGTTGTGTGTGAATGAGGCCTTAGGCAGCAGGATGGTGATGTATTCCTTTTCAGTTCCAGGAGCCTGGTGCAGTATATTTTGGTCTAGCAAAAAGCAAATGTGAATTTCTCTGTTTGGAACAATGCCAACACTAAAGGACAGACATCACCTCTGCACTCACAGTGCAACCCATAACTAGCTAATACATTCTCCTGTCACCCATCCATACTTCATTTCCATAAAAAGGGAGATTTAAAAAAATCTGCCAAAATTCCAATCATTCACTACAGCTGTTGACCTTTGTTGGTATAATTCCTTCTCCAAAACATACAAAAAGAACAAAGTTATAAAAGTAACTCTTAATACTGATGAAGGGGGATATTGTGGACCCCCAAAATGCATTAGCTGTTTCATTCTAATATTCTTTATGAATAAAATACTATACTGGACTCTACTATCTGCAGTGGCACCCCCATTTTGTTTTTGTTCCACATTTGGTACCACTGGAGACCCCATATACCCCTTGAGAGGAGCTCCCCCAAGAACATTTGACACCTAAAAAAAGAGAATTATTGACAAATCTTGCACCTCTTCCACAAATCTCAAAACCCCCTCCTGAGTCTGAGCTAGAGCTCTTCAATCAGCAAAGTTCATGGTCTGCTATTTGGAAAGCTCCAGCTCAGACTTGACAGGGTGTGTGTTGGGCCTCTGCTGAGAGACAACGCATTGAAGGGATTTTATCAAAGCTGGAGCAGACAAAATCCGGAGCAGTTGTGCATGGCAGCCAATCAGCTTCTCTCTTTCATTTTCAAATCGTAACTGAACAAAATAAGAGAAGCTGATTGGTTGCCCTGGGCAACTGCTCCAGATTATGTCTGCTCCAGTTTTGATAAATCCCCCCCCCCCCAGAGATTGTGTTCTTGTCTGCAGCATGCTGGCAAGGGACAGGTTTTTGTACTAGGGCTGTGGCTGCTTTCTTGACGAAATAAGTCCCATTATCGGTGTCGATAGGAAAAAAGCCTCAGTCGTGGGTGTTGGTGTGCTAAAATCAGTCTCATCATTGGTATCAGTTAAACAAAATTATTGTCAATTGTTGGTGTCGGTTGGAGCAAAATGAACCCCCAGCCGTGCACTGGTGCCTCTCAGTCGGCCCACAACTTTGCTTTGACTGTCAGGCGGAGGATTACTCAGCCCGACACGCTGCCAGCATAATTGCTGTGCTTGTTGACATTCCAATACTTGGCACTCAAAACTTCAGGAGATTCAGTCAAGCTCCTGGAAGATCACTACAAAATATCAGGTGACTCCCAACTTTGCCCAGTGTGCTTATATTTGATATATCACTGCCCAGGAAAACGTGGACTTTGTGGAATCACAGAACAAATGCACTTCATAGATTTGCGGAGCTAGATTTGTAACCCAGCCTGCCTAACCCTGTATGTATCCTCTTTGTATTTGGTTGATAAACATTGTATGGTGTCTTTCTGACCTTGAGGAAGGGACCCTACGCGGCCCCGAAACGTCATTTTTTTTTTTGGATGTCTGTGACACTTTTTGTGACATATTTATCTTTATTACGGAGTGCTGGTGATTTCCTGCTTTTTCTGACCTCTTACACATCAGCAACAAGTATTCAAAGGTCACAGCACAAGTTTCGCTAACATTTGCAGTGCAGATTTGTACTTCAGTGTGGCATATGTGGTTGTCTGTGCTCAGTGAGTGCTTGACACACCTTGGCTGCTGCAGATTGTTTTCAGTATGATCATTACACTGATGGACGCATCTATCACACGTGGAAATTATTGTGACTCTGGATGCTTAAAACACTGCTTATACAGGTGAAACTCGAATAATTAGAATATCGTGCAAAAGTAATTGCAGTAAGTGCTGCAAAAGGGGCCCAAACCAAGTACTGAGTACATATGCATGCTTGTACTTTTCAGAGGTCCAATATTGTTCTATGTACAATCCTTGTTTTATTGATTGCATGTAATATTCTCATTTTCTGAGGTTGTGGATTTGGGGTTCTTGGGGTTTTCATGAGCTGTAAGCCATAATCATCACAATTATGACAAATCACAGCTTGAATTATCTTGCTTTGCATGTAATGAGTCTATCTCATATATTAGTTTCACCTTTTAAGTTGCATTAGTGAAATAAATGAACTTTGCACGATATTCTAATTATTTGAGTTTCACCTGTAGGTGAGATATCTGCAAGCTTTGCAGCTCAAAGACAAAGAGTGCATCTGTCCAGGTATAACAGGGCAGGCCCCTATAGAGGACTGCAAGTCCCAGTATACCCCGACAACCATCAGGGTCTATTTATAAATAGTATTGGTTTATTTCCTCCAGCAACATATACATGATATCATGTGAATAGCTGAAAGAATGTATATGTTGTGCTGAGCTTCTTTTATTACTCTTAAGGTGCCAATACACCTGCCTAATATGGTACGATAATCACGGGTGATCCCGCGATCATACGATAATCGACAGGTGTGTGGAAGGCGCGCAACCGTTTCTACTGTACGGTCGCACGTCTTTTGTCTTCCTAGTAAAAATAGAAGAGAGCCCTCCGCACACCCCACAGCAGTCCCGGCCAATTAGAGAATGATGGTGCTCGAAGTGACTCGATTCACGGATGGCACCGTGCAAACACAGAGCAAAAAAACAAAAAGTCACCAGCACTCGAAACTTGAAAGTAGAAATGTCCCTTTATTGGACAAAAAACGTCAAGAAGAACCTGACGTTTCGGGGCCGCACAGGGTCCCTTCTTCAAGGCAGAAAGTATTCAAGTTTCGAGTGCTGGTGACTTTTTTTTTTTTTTTGCTTTTTGTCTTCCTAGCACGCTGCAAAACCTGTCGAAAATCGTATGATTTTCGGCGGGTTAGTGGCGTGCTCGGAAGACAAATGCTGAACAGGCCGGGGTGCGCAAGCGTACACTGCCCGCTCAGCATTGCAGTCATCTGAAGCACTCCCCTCAGCGGGGCGGGCTTGCGATGATCGCACGTACGATCTGCCTGTCCAAGATGGGCAGATCGTACGAGATTTTAATTACCTTACAACCATCGCAGGATGAAAGTCGTGCGATGGTTGTAAGGTGTATGGCCAGCTTTAGAAGAAGTCCCAGCACAATGTCCCTAGAAATGATTCTGCAATATAGTTGCTTGTGCTCTTAGCAGCACAGTATACCTGGCAATGCTAGAATCATCACAAAACTATCCAAATCTACCTGCAATGGATTCTGCTGTGTCTCTACCAGACAACAGGCACCATGTATCTGCTTTTCCTGGGATGTCCTTGTGCTCAGCAGTGCAATGTCCCGAAAATCATGTAATTATTATACAGCATATAAAGTTAGAGATCTTCTGTTATTCTTTTCCATATACAGATCAGCTGTGCAGTGCCCTTGGAAATGCTCATCTATTTATTACACTGCATCCACCTACTCTCCCACATACACAGGTCAGCATTGCTGTGTCCCTGAAAATCTTTATACAGTTATGATAGGTTGTATATAGCTATGTTTCTGCTGTACTCATCCCCCATAGCCACATTGGCAGTGCACTGTCCGTGGAAATTATTATATACTGTATACAACTGTGTACTGGCTGTACTTATCCCCCATACTCAGGTTAGCAGCGTCATGCCCCTAGAAATGATCCAATTATTACATCTATATATCTGTATCTCCCATACACCCAGCAGTAAAGCGTCCCTGTAAATTATCATATGATTATCCAAGCTGTATGCAACTAGCTATCATCTGCTATATAACAGTTACCCTTATGCACAGATCAGCATTGCAACGTCCCAGGAAACTATCATCCAATTATTATACACTGTATACATGTAGTGTTCCCTTCATACCATTCATCAACTAATAGGAATACTTTGAATACATAATATATACTGTAAATAATTTGAATAGTACACAGTCACACAAAGGCTGAACTTGATGGACCTGTGTCTTTATTCAGCCTCAATACTATGTAACTATGAATACATTTGCTATTTATTGACTTTTATGCTATACTTCTGATCTGAAATAATCTAATAACGCACATATCTCCATCCACCAAAGCTACATACTAAGAATGTACACTCTGTAGTAGGCTACCGTTATCCCTGGAAAATGTTCTTTACAGCTCATGCACACCAATATGTCCCAGTTGCTGCACTCTAATTGCTTGTCCCTGTTCACTTAAATTAGGGGCGCCCACAATTTTTCGTTTGGAGATCTACTTTTAAAATGACGAGCTCACTGAGATCTACCAACGAAAAAACAACTGCATTCAAGGGCGATCACCGGCACCCAGAAGCAAGCACTATTTTTGCAGTTCGCACTGGACTGGAACACAGGCACTAATGTACCTGCCTTCTGGGTGCAGGCGATCACACTGTGGGCAGGGGGGCGTGGCTGTGGCGCCATGGACATCAATACAACCCACACCCCCTCCCGCCCCTGAACGTAGGGACATCACCCAGCGCCCCGGCTCCAGGAAGTGTTGGTTTTTTTTTTTTCTTTATTATTTTGTATTTACTGTTGGGGGGGCTTTGGGGAAATATCAGGGGGACGGAGCCCATGGCCGAGCGGTGAGGAGAGAGCCGCCGGCTGTCAGATCCTGGCCGATCGTCTCTCTCTCTCTCTTCACCGCTCGGCCATGCTGCTGTGAGAGCGGCTTCGTCCTCCGCCCCCCAGCCGCTGGCTGCAGTGCTTCCTTCACTTCTCCTCGGATCCCCGCTGCATACAGATGGGGGAGAGCAGCGGGGATCCAGAGGAGAAGCCCCACAGGGCACTTTGCAATCGACTGATAGATCGTGATTGACCTAATGGGCACTCCTGACTTAAATTATACAAGCAAAGTTCAGCTGTAACTAAATAAAACATTTCCACCTTGTGGAATGTAGGAATTGAGAGCCTAATATGATTGTGATTGGATGCCATTACAGAATCTCATGACATAGTGATGAATGTTGTTAACAATGGTTCTCTGTCCAAATTGTCATTTCCTTCCAGGACACTGAAGTGTCACCATAGATACACGCACTATTCTACCACTCATGAGTCAAGATTCAGAAGGCACTCTGTATAAATAGTGGGTAATCATACCTGAGGCTGGATTCACACTGTTCTGGGGGGGGATTCAACACGTGCTTCTACAGCGGCGCCATGTAAGTTCTCTCTCCTCCTCGGTCGCTGCTGCTACAGAGCGGCCGAGAAGAATCCATCCGTCCTCCTCCCCCTGCCACCCCCCTTCACCTACCTCTCTCCTCGCTGCTCCGTCCTCCCCCCGGCCGCCGAGTCTGTCTTCTCACTGGCGCGGATGCAGGGAGCAGAGCGGCAGGGTTAACAGTAACCCTGCTGCTCCGTGATAACCAGTGAGAGGGGAGAGCAGTCTTCCCCTCTCACAGAAGTTCTAGCACAGTGCTGTGCTAGAACTCCTGTATTGGAGGTGACAGGTTCCATAAAGAGAACCTGTCACCTCCAAATGCTATCACACAGGGGCTTGTTAGCCTTTAGGCAATCCCTTAAGACTCATCTCTTCAGGGAAGCTTATCCCACCTCAACCTAACCACTGAACAATCACTTTCTCAAACAATCATCCCCGCACAGCTACCTCCTCATGTATCACTTGCCCCTCCCTTTTAGATTGTAAGCCCTCACGGGCAGGGCCCTCCTTACCATCTTGTCTTGAATTGTATTGTGACTGTAATGTCTTCCTTATATTGTAAAGCGCTGTGCAAACTATTGGCGCTATATAAATCCTGTATAATAATAATAATAATAATAATAATCCTGTGTGATGACGATAGAGTTAAGTGGAAAAAAAATTGTTAAGAAAATAATTAAATAAATAAAATTTAAAAAAGTAAAAAAGAAGAAAAAAATAATAAAATTAAAATACAAAAGGTGATTAAAAAGTACAAAAAATTCACGGCCCACTTGCTAAGATAACCAGTTGATTGGCAGGCTCCTTCCCTACAGGGACATGGGCTCCACTGCATAGAAGGAGGACAGGAGCCTGCCAATCAGCTTGTTACTATTCCCTGGGTCATATTTGGCGGGTGTACAGGGGCAATGAGGGCATGCTGGAACTTGTAGTTCAATTAAGGCATGTCCCAGCATGCTCTCATTGTACCTGTACACCCCCACATATCACGGGGGGAGGGGCGCAAAATGTTGTTGGCCCGCCCTTTGCCGCTATAACAGCTTCAACTCTTCTGGGAAGGCGTCCACAAGGTTTAGGAGTGTGTCTATGGGAATGTTTCACCATTCTTCCAGAAGCGCATTTATGAGGTCAGGTACTGATGTTGGACGAGAAGACATAGCTCGCAGTCTCCACTCTAATTCATCCCAAATGTGTTCTATCGGGTTGAGGTCAGGACTCTGTGCAGGCCAGTCAAGTTCCTCCACCCCAAACTCGCTCATTCATGTCTTTATGGACCGTGCTTTGTGCACTGGAGCGCAGTCATATTGGAACAGGAAGGGGCCATCCCCAAACTGTTCCCACAAAGTTGGGAGCATGAAATTGTCCTAAATGTCTTGGTATGCTGATGCCTTAAGAGTTTCCTTCACTGGAATTAAGGGGCAAAGCCTAACCCCTGAAAAACAACCCCACGCCATAATCCCCCCTCCACCAAACTTTACACTTGGCACAATGCAGTCAGGCAAGCACCGTTCTCCTGGCAAACGCCAAACCCATCCATCGGATTGCCAGTGCAGTCAGACAAGTACCGTTCTCCTGGCAACCGCCAAACCCAGACACGTCCATCGAATTGCCAGACAGAAAAGCGTGATTCGTCACTCCAGAGAACACATCTCCACTTCTCTAGAATCCAGTGGCGGAGTGCATCAGACACTTTGCATTGCACTTGGTGTAGGGGGCGGCGCTGCTGCCTTGCCTAGGGCAGCAGCAAAGTTAAATACGCCGCTGGATGTAAGGCTTGGATACAGCGGCTCAGCCATGGAAATGCATTCCATGAAGCTCTCTATGCACTGTTGTTGTGCCAATCTGAAGGCCACACGAAGTTTGGAGGTCTGTAGCTACTGACTCTGCAGACAGATGCAGATTCTGCGCTTTAGCATGCGCTGACCCCGCTCTGTCATTTTACATGGCCTACCACTTCGTGGCTGAGTTGCTGTTGTTTCCAGTTGCTTCCACTTTGTTGTAATACCACTAACAGTTGACCGTGGAATATTTAGTAGCAAGGAAATATGGAGTTATTGCACAGGTGGCAACCTATCACGTACCACGCTTGAAATCGCTGAGCTCCTGAGAGTGACCCATTCTTTCACAAATGTTTTTAGAAGCAGTCTGCATAGGCGCTTGATTTTATACACCGGTGGCCATGGAGGTGATTAGAACACCTGAATGCAATGATTTAGAGGGGTGTCCCAATACTTTCGGCAATATAGTGAATGTCAGGTTTTTATCGCTAACATTCAACATCCTGCCTGCATTATCACCCACAATCAAGTTACAAAAACAGGCTTTTTTCCGTTCACTCTGTAACCCCGGTAGAGCAGTGCACACACTGGTATTGTCTGCCCCCGGTCACCCAGAACTACATACTGCACACAAGCATAGATATAACAAACACGAGGTCAGCTGCACGAACAAGCAGAGCAGCGTGCCTGACTCCACCCACTAAACACTAATAAGGTCGGCCGCTGCTGCGTTCGGGTTTCTGTCACAGGCAGAGTTTAGCCCAAAGCCCCTCCCCTTATCCCCCCCCGCAGACCAGGGCATGCTGGGAGCTGCAGCTCGTCACACAGACTACCACACGCTCTACATGGAAGTGACATGAGGTAGCGGACGCTCTGCAGGTCGGTCACGCGCTCCAACTCTTCCCCTGGGTGACTCCGCCCATGTTATCCTCCCCTGTCTCCCCGTTGCCCTGCGGTAAAATGGCGGCTCCCGCCTGGGACGTTGCTGTAACGCACGTGCTTTGTGATGGCGCCGACCGCTGACCTCTAAGTGCCGGAAGCTCAGTCGGCTGGAGTGTGCGCAGCAGCGGCCCGGGGGAGGAGAAGCCGCCGGAAGAGGCCGGGCTGTGTCTCCGCAGCTCGGGGAGGGTGTGGGGGGCTTGGCCTGTGTGTGACAAGCAGTGCGCCCCCGCCGCTGTCACTCACTCGTTCTTCCTTCCATCCCGGACTAATCCTCGCTTGTCTCCCCCAACCCCCCTCTGCGACCCCTTCCCTTTCGTGTCATCACCGTCACCCCGGGCCCCGCTTCGTGCTGGAGGATGCTCTTGTTCGTAGAGGTGAGAGAGCGGGGAGGGTGCAGGGAACAGGAGGCCGCCATGTGACTGAGGCCGGCCTGACACAGCAATCCTCACGCCGGCTGTGTGCGCTGCGTGGACGGCCCAGGCCGGGTAATGGGCGAGTTTGGGTAGACGTGCCAGCCTCGTGTTGTGCGGAGCACCGGGCAATGCGGACAGCTTGTTGGCCTGGTGCGGGGGGAGGGGAATGGCTGAAAGACTCCGCAGTGACCTTTTGGCACAGCGGCTGTTTGCGGCGTCAAGGTTACCGCGGGGGGGACACGAGTGTCACGGTAGATAGTCCCACCAGCCATATTGGGACTTCCCGCAGAGGGCCACCATGTGATGAGGCGGAAGATGACCGGCGACCACATGACCTGCAAAGTTAGGCCTCAGCATGACAACAGCCTGCAGGGAGTGAGGCCTATGACCTCTGTCCTCACACCGGGGCTGCCATCGGGTCGTTACTACCAGGGAGAACTACTGAGCAGCTGCTCAGTGCATGTGTGGGGGAGGGAGGGGGGAATCTATACTGGCAGGTGGTGGTAGGATCACCATACACCTTACAATCTGACAGTACAATCAGATATAATTAACCAATATTATGTAATGTGAGGCTATATCGGATCCTATCCAGAGGGTACACGTGCTATAGTTTTAGATCAGAGAGATTGTACAATCAGATTGTCAGGTGTGTAAACGTAAGGAGTGGGGGGCTCTGCTGCCAGATTGTGGTGTAAGCGGCAGGAGTAGGGGGCTCTGCTGCCAGATTCTGGTGTAAGCGGTAGGAGTAGGGGGCTCTGCGGTGCAGCAGGACAGGGGAACAGATCCAAGAGTTTAATTACACATGAGGACTGTGGGAGCTGACTTTTGTCTTTTCCCCTCAAGGTGCAATTACTGAGGCTCTCATTCTGATCCTCTTCACTTCCTGGTTAGTCACTGATCCTAAAACCCAACTCTGACAATTACACAAAATCTATGCACTGCAAGGGTTGTTAGCCCCCCCCCCGTTGTGGTAAAACTGCAAATCCCATCATGCATCTGATTCTGGGAGGCACTCCTGTGGCTTTCAGTCATGCAGTGCCTCATGGGATTTGTAGTTGCACAACAGCAGGAGGGCTGCAGTTTGCCTACTTCTAGTGTAGAGGAATGATCTATAACACTTGCCTCATTTCTGGCAGGCTCCCACATTCTGTGTGCCCCCTTTGTCCCCCGGCCAGCAGTCATACACAGATGTTGCCATGTACAATGCAGGCCCAATAGCCCTGCACTGTATGTGACGGTTGGGAATTGAATGGAGGTTTGATGACAGAACAGAAGAAATCGAACAATAATTGGAAGGTGTATGGCCAGCTTTAAAAACTGCTCTGTGACTCCTCTTTGGAAGGATGGTCATGTTTATGTATAAAACTGTTAGACAACTTGTAGGGTGATGAAATCACATGTAGACTTTAATGGCTGTCAGCCTGGACCCTACAAACATGTGACAGCAGTGTGTGCTTGTAGAGTTGTCGTGTATGTCTTTCAGGTTGGAGTTCTGAATGCTGTCAGTGACCTCTCTGTATTGTGTAATTTGCCTTTTCCTGTATGTGTGGATGATGGTTTGGCAGTGCTTCCCCCATGTGATAAGTAACATGACAGTCCGTGGTGTGTATTACAGAACTTCCTGCTGCTTCTGTGTCAGATGGAGATCATTGCTGATGGAAGGTTGACTGTCACTATATTGTAGGTGTATGTTCCGATCGGTACTAGCAATGTGACATTATGACGTTAGTGGGTTTTATGCGCCATATGAACATTTCTGCGAACACTGTTTTGATGCGTTCCACTGCGTGTTTTAGTCTTAATGAGAGTTCAGGTACGTTTGCATGCATTGTGTGTTCCAGATCAGAAAAATGTATATTGCAGTACTTTTTTTGAATGCACTGGAACTGAACGAAGTGGTGTGAACTCGGCTCAAATGTCATAGGAATACACGGACAGGGCTCACTTTCCACTCGCCCCCTCGCAATTTTTTATGTGTCCCCAGTTATGAATGAACAGGCTGTGATTCACGAATTTCTCAATGGGGAGAAACGCTCAGTACAGAGGCTCCTCCCCATTCAGAAACTATTGATAGTAAATATTTTACTATCAGTGTATGAATGAATGGGAAGCCTCTGTACTGAGTGCTTCCCATTCACCTAGTGCTGAGGCTGCTGAAAAAGAAATTAAGGATTTGGTGTCCTCAATTTATTTTCTATTTTAAAAGGGAAATGTCAGGGGTCTGTTTGGACCCCTAATATTTCCCCGAAGCCCCCCAACAGTAAAAAAATAAATAAATCATAAAATGTAAAAAATTATTTTAAAAAAGTGAAAACTGCTCCCCCCACACGCATATTAGACATGTGCGAAGACTGAAAATTAATTTCAGATGAAATGTGTGTTGTGCTGTGCGCGTTGTGCCCTGTGTGTGTTTGTTTGTGTTATGCAGGGCAACTGGTGGCGAGTAACTTTGAAGGCCTGGCTAGTAGCTCCGGACCTGAAATTTTGAGCCCTGCACGGGGATGTGTTTTTGGACCAGACAAAAAACCATTCTAGTGTAGATCTGGTCCAGACATGGTTTGAAAGGGCCCTTTTATATTCAATAAATAGATTTAATTCAGCTAGTACCTTTCATTACTTACCCATACTTTTTTTTTTTTTTTTAGGTATTTTACTTTTTCATTCTCTGTAAATGGGCATTGGAGACTTATTTTTAAGAAAGCCTAAAGCTCGTTACACACCTTACAATCTGATTGTACAATCTCCTTTAGGCCTGCCAGCAACTATATAGTGCAAGAACCGGTCGATGAATCGATTAGATAGTTCCTCATAGTACGTGGTTTAGGTAAATCTAAAGTGGATTGTACAGTCAGATTGTAATATGTATGGTGATCCTCCCATGCATACACACTGATGGAGAACCATTTACAGTGTACTGCAGTGAGTCTCCAGTTATTACTTTTTGCAGGTTTTTTTGTAGTGACGAGTATCATGCCTCTGTTGCTGCCCACACTTTGACCATTGCTCTGATGGGGAGGAATTGTCCAACCTAATCTGTTCAGGAGTCCATGCCACCTGCCCCGGTGTTAATTGACTCCTCCTGCTGACCCCCACACATCACACAGTTAGACCCCGTTCACATTGAGCGATTTATCGCGCGGTAATTCCCGCGATATCGCGGCAAATTACCGCGCGATATCGCGCTCCAATGCAATCCAATGGGGCAAAGGGTCCTGCTGTCGCGGGTCGTGTGTCGCTACAGCAGGACCCTTTTTGGAGCGGATTTAGCCGCGATTCAAGCTTGCTCAATGCAAGCTTGAACGCGACACCGCGCGGCAAATCTCGCGATGTCGCGCAAATATGCAAATTGCGCGACAAACGCGCGATTTGCATATCGCGCAGTGGGAACGGGGCCTAATGACATGGGGTTAGCGGGAGGAACAACTGAGTGCTGTGGGGGACACAGGCAATCAAAGCTTCTGACATGTCATTTTCTGAATACACTTTGTGGGAGAATTTCTCCTCATCAGAGCAGCGTTCTTTGGTGTGGGCAGGAGGAGAGGTATTTCCTCTTTGTTTTCTAGTTATCTCTGGCCCTTTAGTTCAATCATTATATAGGGATATATTGTCTCCTGTTTCTACCACATTACTTGCAAGGGATGTTTTATGTTGTAATAAAATTTTGATTTTACAGCGGAATTGTCATGTCTGTATGGTTTGAGAGAAATAGTTGTGTATTACAGTGAACCTGTCGCTTTGCCCTGCATTGGCACAGTTGAAGTTCACTGTAAGCTGGCACCATACTTTGAGTTCTGGATGTACAGCCCTTCTTTAGAGTAATCAACAACTCCGGAGAGTAAAAACTTTCCTAAATGATGCATTTCATGTATATCCAGCCAAGTACTTTCACTTTACTTGGTTGTTCATAAATCTACAGGAGCTTGTGCAGTCACATCACTATGATGGGCAGCATTACTGGCTGATAGTAATGTGCAGCAGGAGGCATGGGGAGGTGGGCAAACTTCCGTACTACCCAGAAGTGCCCTACCTTTCCTGTCAGTGACCCAGAATGTCATCATTTTGGGAATCTGCTTTGCAGGCACTTAATACCTATGCATGTGGAATTCCTATCGCCCGGGACAGGCAGTTTAGAGCGCCGGGCGAGTAGTTTTTTGTACATTTAGCCCTGCTTCGGACAAGCAGAGCTAAATGTACAGCATGGAGCCGCCGCTCGTTTCTATACAAGTGACCTGATTAGATCACTTGCATCAATCGAGCAGCGGCGATCTTGTCCTTCCCTCTCATGGTTTTCGGGGGACCCGGGACAATGGCACATGAGCTCACCATAGTGTAGAGCAGAGAAGAAAGAACATCCGTTCTTTGCTCTGTGTGATTGGTGAGAATGTGGCGCTGTCTCAGCTGTCAGGAACTGCAAAGAACACCTGTTCTGTGTTGGAGTGCAGGTTCCATAAAGAGAACCTGTCACCTCCAAATGATCATATAGGACAAGGGGTCAGCAACCCGTGGCTCCGTGGCCGCATATGGCTTTCATCCCTCTGCTGCGGCTCCCTGTCCAGGGGTTGGAACTACCGCCAGAGCCACGGTACGGGTGTAACTGCACACTGTGTACTGTGGATTATAATGGGGAACATTACACTAATGTTGCCTATTATCCATTTATCTGATTAAATGATTAGACAGGGCCGCTGTTCTGTCAAAGTTTACTAGGTTGGAATGCGTTACAGTTTTTTGGGCGGGATTTTGATCTGCCTTGGAACAGCTGAGAATGCATTGGAATGCTTGACCTCCACCGCCAAAAAACTGCGGGTTAGCTAGGTGATATTCTGCATTGCGCTGTATATTGTACTATTGCTGGGTTTTGTAGTCCTCTATAGCCTGTGCCATTCTGCATTTATTGCTGTATAATTTTTCACTTTTCATTTCACTATATTGCACACCACACTTTTTTTTTTCTTTTTTATTTCCACCGCTCCAAGCTTGCTCCTGTGATGGACTACAATCTCAATACAAACTAGTAGTCCCATCACTGGAGCCATTTAAAAAAAAATTATTTTATTGTTTATCCGATTAACCGATTAATCGAACTTAATAATCGGCTAACTAATCGATTTTGAAAATAATCGTTAGCTGCAGCTCTAGAAATGTGTGACCACATCACTGGTCACACATTGTAACGTAGTCACAAACTTTGATCGTCATCAGGGGGGTACATCCGGTACCCATGTGAGGGGTCTGGGGGGGCCTCTCACATGAGTATCAGCTGTACCAGGGGAGGGGGTGGAGTAGGCCAGGCCGCAGCAGCAGGTAAGAGGAGTTGGGCGGAGGTTCAGGGAAAGGGACCCCGGCGACCAGACCACCTGAGGCCCTGCCGGGCCCACCATAGAGAATCTCAGATGGGTTGTGCAAGATCTATCGTGTGCTCTGCATGGTCACTCTCATGTGGGCTCTGTGGAGTCTCAGGTAAGCCCAGAGTCCAGTGCGTAACTAAGCCCAGAGTCCAGTGCGTAACTAAGCCCAGAGTCCAGTGCGTAACTAAGCCCAGAGTCCAGTGCGTAACTAAGCCCAGAGTCCAGTGCGTAACTAAGCCCAGAGTCCAGTGCGTAACTAAGCCCAGAGTCCAGTGCGTAACTAAGCCCAGAGTCCAGTGCGTAACTAAGCCCAGAGTCCAGTGCGTAACTAAGCCCAGAGTCCAGTGCGTAACTAAGCCCAGAGTCCAGTGCGTAACTAAGCCCAGAGTCCAGTGCGTAACTAAGCCCAGAGTCCAGTGCGTAACTAAGCCCAGAGTCCAGTGCGTAACTAAGCCCAGAGTCCAGTGCGTAACTAAGCCCAGAGTCCAGTGCGTAACTAAGCCCAGAGTCCAGTGCGTAACTAAGCCCAGAGTCCAGTGCGTAACTAAGCCCAGAGTCCAGTGCGTAACTAAGCCCAGAGTCCAGTGCGTAACTAAGCCCAGAGTCCAGTGCGTAACTAAGCCCAGAGTCCAGTGCGTAACTAAGCCCAGAGTCCAGTGCGTAACTAAGCCCACATATATCTATATACATGCTATACATAGCATAAAGGTAAAAAACGATATTTGCAGTATTATCTTCATTTTAGAAGTCGAAAGGGTTTTGTGGCTCCCGGTGTTTTCTTTTCTGTGGGAAACGGGTCCAAATGTTTAAGGTTGCTGACCCCTGCTATAGTGGATTTTAAGCCCCTATGTGATGGGAATAAAATTAAGTGAAAAAAAAAGTTAAACGTATGGTGTTAGCTATACTTACCTGTACTTTCCCTTTCGTCCTCCAGAACAGCTTGTGAGAGATAGGCTCCACCCCTTTTATTAGGAAACACGTCACCCTCAGTTGTTTCAAAAAGCCCGCCTCTCTCCTAGCTCCTCAGTTTTTCGTGTATCCTCCGTTGGGGGAGCATGTCATCGGAACGGCGAGGGGGCCTCTCTATGGAGATGTGTACCGCTTGTTTTTTTTTTTTTTTCATGGGTCCTTCCAAGCCATTACCTAGGTATGGGGATTTCACATTGTTACCTTATGTGGGCCGCTGATGCGCTCCACTTGCCATAGTTAATTCCGCACCAGGTCCTCCATCTTATTCAGTGCCCAAGAAGGGCCAGTACCGGAACTGTGCTACCCCCTTGGC
The DNA here is from genome assembly GCF_000935625.1 of Nanorana parkeri. Classification (NCBI taxonomy): domain Eukaryota; kingdom Metazoa; phylum Chordata; class Amphibia; order Anura; family Dicroglossidae; genus Nanorana; species Nanorana parkeri. The sequence continues at coordinate 394,238 of NW_017307026.1, read as the reverse complement.
TGAACCCTCGGACCGGAGGGCTAGTAGTCAGGTGCCGCTTGTCTGGGGGTTCCACGAGTTACTCCACGGCCGGAATGGAGCACCGATTGGGTCACTTCCGGTGCAAGTGACGCACATCTGGGCGCCGTGGGCCTTGCGGTCCAGGCCTTGTTTTCGGTGCAGAGGATGGGGGCGGGCCTGGCTGGTGCATGAGGTGTGATCACAGGCTTGACTGTGAAATATCACCGGCGGGAGAACAAGTTTCTCTCCAGGATGGACGCTGCTACTCTACAGACTGCTCAGGGTGATACAGGTCCTTCAGGCACCAGCTCTGCTCAGGTAGGTGATTGCTTCCATGCACTCACTCCCTGTAGTTGACTAAGTTTTTTGTTTCTTCCTCCACCTGCGGCTCCATGGTGTTGGGCTTACGGTGTGAGGGGGCACTAGGGGATTAGATGAGTGATTTCTGCCTTTTCTGTGTTGCAGGTCCAAGTTGCTAAGGGCAAGGTCCTTAAGAGGAAGTGTGCAGTCTGCTCCATAAAGCTGGGGTCGGATTGGAAAAAACCTCTGTCAAAAATGCATCGACGGGGTATGCAGGGAAGAGTCTACCTCGGCATGTAGTAGCCTGTTGTCCACAGTTAGGGAGGAACTGGTCTCTACCTTTTCCTCTTTTAGATCGTTGATAACTGAATTAAGAACCCCTGCAGCACAGTTTCTGGTGCCAGGATCTCCGGCTCTTACTCAGCAGCTCCAGACAGTGTCCAGGTCAGGTGGGGTCTGTCAGAGGGAGCCAGAGGAGGTTGATGTCGCTGCGTCCTCTCATCAGGGATCTTCTGCTGAGGAGGACAGTGACCGGGATGATGGACCCCTTGTCCCTAGATACAAATGATCTCTGGAAGAGGTAGAGGAATTGTTAGGTGCCGTGTATGATACCCTGGATATTAAGGAGGAGAAAGTGGTGCTATCTAGGCACGACTTGATGTACCAGGGACTTCAGCAGCAAAAGGCCAGAGTTTTTCCGGTGCACAAAGTGCTCGCGGACACCATCTTTAAGGAATGGTCAGAACCAGAGAGGAGACCTCCTTTTTTTTTTTTCTAACAATTTGAGAAGGCGGTTTCCTTTCAACGAGGATGCATCACTGCCATGGAACAAGGTTCCTAAAATTGATGCATCATTGTCGAAGATTTCTAGGAAATCTGATCTGGCATTTGAAGATATGGGGGTGCTCAAAGACCCTATGGATAGGAAGGCTGAGGTGTTGCTTAAGAGGGCATGGGACTCTGCTAGTACTAGTCTCAGGCTGGCTTTGGCAAAAACATGCGTTGCCAGGCACCTGGAATTTTGGCTTACCCAGCTGCAGAGTCACTTGGTGGCAGGGACCCAGAGGGAACAGATCATAGATTCCTTACCGATGCTGTTTAAAGCAATAGCATTTATGGCAGATGCTTCAGCTGACTCTGTCAAAATCGCGGCCAGGTCGGGAGCTCTGAACAACTCTTCTTGCAGGGCGATTTGGTTGAAGGCTTGGGAGTGGGATGCAGCTTCAAAATTGAGGCTTTGCAATCTTCCGTTTAGTGGCGATCTTCTTTTTGGACCGGTAATGGAGGCCGTATTGGAACGTATGGCAGATAAAAATAAATAATTTCCGGAGAAAAAGAAGCCCTTTCGTAGGTTTTTCAAAGGGCCCAGGAACAAGGGGCAGAATGCGAAAGGGGAACAACCCAAGAAATACTGGACAGGGCAGAAAGGCAAGGGGAAGGGAAGTATTTTTACTAACCCTCCCTCCCAGACACCAAAGCAGCAGTGACTACTGCGTGATGGTGGGGGGAAGGCTGACTGAGTTCCTCCCCCGTTGGAGGAGCATTACTTCCAATCAGTACATACTCAATCTCATCCAGGAGGGGTACAGGTTGGAGTTTTGCGGCCCTCCACCCCACTGGTTCTTGATCACGAATTTCCCAAGGAACGCGGCCAGAGCCGAAGCTCTGTCTTCTATTCGGAGAATTTGTGGATCAGAAAGTGCTCATTCAGGTACCAGATCAGGAGAAGGGTTGGGGACTGTATTCTCATGTCTTTGTGGTCCAAAAGCTGTCGGAAGTACAGGCTGATTCTCAAACTCTTGAAATTGGCAATCAGGTACAAGAGGTTTTGAATGGATTCCATTTTTTCAGTCCGGAACCTGTTACAAAGATTATTTTTTAGCAACGCTAGATTTGAGAGATGCCCATCTCCACATACCCATTCACAGGATGTCCCAAGTATTTTTGCGACTGGCAGTAAGGATAGGTCAGGAGGTGGTACATTACCAGTTCAGGGCCCTCCCGTTCGGGTTGTCCTCGGCGCCTCGCATTTCTACGAAAGAGTTGGGGGAGGCGTTAGCTCCTTTAAGGATGCAAGGTGTTTGCATCATCCCATATTTAGACGACATTCTCCTGTCCGCCAGCTCTGCCGCTCTTTGTACAAGAGACCTGGAGATGACGCAGAGTTGGTTGCAGGACCTGGGATGGGTGATACATTTTCAGAAGTCAAAACTCGTTCCTTCCCAGATCGCAGTATTTTTAGGTTACATCCTGAATACGGTAGAGCAGAGGACTTTTCTCCCAGTAGAGAAAATTCAAAAAGTGGGAAAGGCAGTGAGTCGCTTGCAGACAAATTGTCCCACATCCTTAAGGGAAATTAGACCTCATGTCTACCGGCTGTCCAGTGGGCAAGGTTGCACCAGAGGTGTCTCCAAGGTTTTCTGTTGAGGGTGTGGGACCATTCCCAGGACAACTTGGATGCTACAGTCAGGCTTCCCCCTTCAGTGAGGAGGGGCTTGTGGTGGAGAAATAAAGGTCGCCTGTCGGAAGGACTTCAGTGGTCTTTTCGCACTACCATAAGGTTGACTACGGATGCAAGTGCCTGGGGATGGGGAGCACACCTACAGAATCAGGTGACTCAGGGACAGTGGTCTCAGCAAGAGGCACAGATGTCCTCCAATTGGAGGGAGCTGCGAGCGGTTCTGAATGCGATTTTGGCGTTTCAGGATCAACTCCGGCATCAACATCTACTGGTGCTATCGGACAACTTAGCCACGGTGTGTTATCTGAACAAACGGGGGAACCAGGAGTTCCTTCAGGCAATTGCAAAGGAGATTTTTGTTTGAGAAGTGAATCCTGTTTTCTCTCTCGGCAATGCACCTAAAGGGAACACAGAATACGCTGGCAGATTATCTAAGTCGGGTTCAGGTCTTCCAGGACGAATGGAGCCTGGATCAGGAGGTTTTCGACCTCCTATTCCGGGAGTGGGGTTTACCGCAGGTAGATCTGTTTGCCATTCAGTCCAACGCAAAGTTGGAACGCTTTTTCTCCCTGAATGCAGTGGACAACGCAGTAGAGGTGGATGCACTGTCATCTGTGGGAGTATCACCTGTGCTATGCATTTCCTCCCATTCATTTAATTCCACGGGTTCTGCAGAAGTTCTTGCAGGAAAAGACGAACCTGATTTTGATAGCGCCCTTTTGGCCCAGGAGAGCGTGGTTTACGACGGGGCTGTCTTTGACGGACCGTCCGCCTTGGCCGCCCCCTATCAACCAGGGGTTGTTATCACAGGGACCGGTCATGCATCCGGCAGTAGACAAACTGTCTCTTCATGCCTTCTATCTGAAGAGATTTTAAGGAGGAAGGGCCTTTCTTCCCGAGTGATCAGCACCTGATTGCCTAGCCGTAAGTTGGTTATGCGAAATATTTATGGGAAGGTGTGGAAAACGTTCTGGTCTTGGAAAGGGAGAAATAACAGGGATACAACCATCCCGTCGGTTCTGGATTTCCTTCAGGAGGGGGCGGACGGGGGCTTAGCCATCAGCACATTGAAGATACAAGTCTCGGCCTTGAGCGTATATTTGCAATGCTCCCTGGCTAATCAACTAGTGAGTAGGTTCTTTAAAGCCCTTAGGCGTATTAGGCCAGTTACACGCTGCTCCGTTCCTAAATGGAATCTATCGGTCGTCTTACAGGGGCTGATGGTTCCCCCCTTTTGAGCCTCTACCTGATCCCCAGATCAAGATGTTCACGTTGAAAACCGTGTTCTTATAACCACAGCAAGGAGGGTTAGTGAATTGCAGGCTCCATCTTTAAGGCCCCATTCACACTGAGTGACATGAAAATCGTGCGATTTTCCACACGATTTTATATGTGCGATATTGCGCGACTTATCGCTATTGGGCTGTATGCAATCAGGAGCAAAATCGCTCAAAAAAAGGGTCATGTAGGAGCAACAAGCTACAGCAACGAGCTACAAGCGATTATTGAGCGGCGAGATGTGAACAGCTCCATTTGAAATGGATTGGAGAAGCTACATAGAGCGATATCGCTGCAAAAATCGGTCAGTGTGAATGGGGCCTAAGGGAACCTTAACGGTTTTTGAAGACGGAGTGGTATTGAGGACAGATCTGGCATTTTTACCAAAAGTTTCCTCGGACTTTCATAGATTTCAGGAGATCGTGTTACCTTCTTTCTGCAGTAGTCCGGCTAATCAGAACGGCAAGTTTGGATGCCCTTTTTGTTCTTTTTTCCAGAAAGGATAGGGGTGAACAGGCCTCCAAGGCTTCGATAGGTGGGTAAAGCTACGTATTCAGGAGGCTTATGGGGCTAAGCAGGTTAGTGTTCCGCCTTTTTGAATGCACACTCTACCAGGGGGTTAGCTACCTCGTGGGCAGAGGGCCCGCGCCACTCCGGAGCAGATCTATAAGGCCGATTTGAATGCGGCAGCAGAGCAGACATTTGGAAGAAAAGTGCTCCAAGCTGTAGTCCCGCCCTAAGTGGGTAAGTTCTTGTTTATCCTCTCGCAAGCTGTTCTGGAGGACGAAAGGGAAATTCAGAGTTAGGCCCCGTTCACACTGAGCGATTTATCGCGCGATTTTTGCAGCGATATCGCTCATATTTCCACGCGATATCGCTCTATGTAGCTTCTCCAATCCATTTCAATGGAGCTGTTCACATCTCGTCGCTCAATATCGCTTGTAGCTCGTAGCTGGTAGCTTGTCGCTCCTACATGACCCTTTTTCAAGCGATTTCGAGCGATATTGCTCCTGATTGCATACAGCCCAATAGGAAAAAGTCACGCAATATCACTCGTTGCGCAATATCGCTCAAAATCGCGTGATTTTCATGTCGCTCAGTGTGATTGGGGCCTTAGACTTACCGGTAACTCTCTTTCATATAGTCCTCCAGAACAGCTGGATTCCTGCCCTTGATATAGGAGTGGTGGTGAAATGTGATTTCAATATGATATTCTGTTTTGGTTCCTGTATTTATAGGGTCTTCCTGCGGTTCTCGATACAACTGAGGAGGGTAGGAGAGAGGCGGGCTTTTTGAAACAACTGAGGGTGATGTGTTTCCTAATAAAAGAGGTGGAGCCTATCTCTCACGCTCTTCTGGAGGACTATATGAAAGCGTTAACTTTAAGTCTAACTCTTAATATCTGTACTGCTGTCCAACGCAGTCAAGCCCTATGCATTTTGAATTTAGCTCGCAAATTGCAAGCACTCATTGGTCATTGTGGTCAGGTGACCGCGCTGACCAGTGAGAAGTGCTATTTGGCACCGCGGAATAAGGTTTTGATTAGGGATGCACCGATACTGAGTATTTGAACGGGTACTTGTAGTCGCCTAAAGGCTTCGATACCGAAACTTCTGGTGAGAGGAAGATTTCCTCTGACCGGCAGTGCCGTAAGGGAACATGGAGCCAGCTTCCTGTGCAATCAGGAAGCCGGGGTGGTGAATAATTACCCTGGTTTCCTGATTGGCCGGGAAGCCGGCTCGATGCTGATTGGCTGCGAAGCCTGTTTCCCGGTCAATCACAATCAAGCCGGCCGAACATGAAGCCAGCTTCCCTGGCAAGCCGTATGTCATTACCCGCTGGCCGGCTTCCTGATTACCCGGGAAGCTGGCTCCATGCCAGCGGAAGCATCGGTTTTCGGTATCGGCGAGTAGTTTTGGTGCATCCCTAGTTTCGATTAAAAATTATTTATTTTGTATTGGGACAAGTAGATTGGGCCCCTGCTTTAGCCCTTTGTGTGTGTGATACATTTTGGGAAAACATTACACACTATAATTTGCCTAGCTGCTGCAATGCCTGAGGAAAAACCCAGTACCTCAAGTGTTGGGCATGCTCCGCCCCACCACCACCTCTCTGTTTAACACTAGGCCCAAGTTCTTTCCATAGGGGACATTTTTACTTGTATGTAGGAATAACAGCTTTCACATCATAATTGCATAGAATGTTTGGGTTACAGCCTTGATTGTTCGAGCACTGTAAATATTAAGCAAGGCCACATACTGTAGAATGTAGTTTTGCGATGCTCTGCCAACAACTGTAATCTGAGGACCTACCTGTACAATCTATTTACATTTTATATAATCAGACAGGCCCTTACATGGTTGGCAGATCTACAAATAATCGTAATCAAGGTGCAGTGTATTTGGCGAGCATAAAGTGTAACTATAGCCAAAACATTTTTCCATTTTTCATAACCGTAGGAAAGGGTTTTGTTTTTACCATCTGTGCCTTTTTGCTGCCTCTCTTATAGACAAAATGGTAAGTTAGAGGAAACATTTTCCAAGTGAAGGTGATGCTATCTAAAGCTGGTAATCTATTTTTTATCCAACCCTCCATGCTAGAGGAGGAAAAAATGCTTTATGGGGTAATCTGCTACTTATTGTATTCTGACAGCTGGCATCTGCAGCAGTCGGAATACCTGAATAGTGACTTCAGTCAATTGGCTGCACTTGCTGTTCAGCCAACAGTTTTCGGTCCGACTTCTTTGATAATCTGGTTTAAAAAAAAGTGTCTCAGACAGTTACGCATAGCTCAAATTTCGCCCAGTCATGAGGATTCAGCAGGGATTCAAGCAATATATGGCCAGTCACTAGGACAAATGTTTGGAACATTCTCCCTCTATCCCTGTTCTATAAGCTTGTGTATCAGGAGTTTGATGGCATTCCGTGCCCGTTCCTACTGTTTGCTGGATTATGTTCATAGTCACAGAGGGGGGCAAAGCAACAGGTTCATTAAACTTCCTACCTCCCCAGCAGCACATACTTCACTCATCAGCTGACATGTATCTGCCACCGCTGGCAGATCGGAGCGGGGAGGGGGGGAATCCAGCCCCTCCCCTGTCACAGCAGAGAGCCGTGACAGGATCGATAGGTGAGCGAACGCCGGTATGTGTTCGGTCACCTCCCGATCTACTGAGCCGACCTGTGACAGTCTCATTGTCACAGGTCGGCTAGAACTATGAGGTGAGTGAAAAGCATTCACCTCATAGTTCTCCTTTAAACAATAAAAGTGCTGTGTCAATAGGAGCACATAACATAGTGGGTTTCACCAACATTGACTGCAAAAGTAGAAATACACTTTAATTTGAAGCTAAACTACTATTATACACTCTCACCTAGTATGGGGGCAACACAAATCATTCTGAGGAAGGGACCCTCTGTCTTTTTAAACTGCCACATTTTTAAAGGCATGACCCATATTTATCCCAAACCTCCCTTTCTCAACTATAGGACATTTCAACATTAGCTTTTACTTTATTTTTGAAATGGGCTTTATTATTCTGCCTGTCATCCTTACTAGGCTTGTAAAATGTTTGTAGAGCAGCTACTGAGAGCTCAGTTCCTATTTATGTAGGGCACCCCCAGAACTTTATCTCTGGGCTTGTTCACACCATGTCTGGGTCAGATCTGCAGTCAATGGAGGATAGAAATCACTCACTCGGCAAATAAAGTTCAAAGTATAACGTCCATTTATTTGGACCAAACGTTTCGCGACCACGCAGGGTCCCTTCATCAGGGCAGAGATGTGATGAAGGGACCCTGCGTGGTCCCGAAGCGTTGGATTATGCGTGACGTTTGGTCCAAATAAATGGACGTTGTTCTTTGAACTTTATTTGCTGAGTGCTGGTAATTTCTATCCTCCATTGACTGCTGTGCATGGCGCCATCCGTGATCGTCACTTCGAGCGCCACGATTGTTCCTTGGACCGGGAACGATGCATGGAGTGCAGGGGGACTTACTGTTTTCTGGATCAGCAGTGATGTTTTGAAGTGTTCTGGTGCGATTTTTTTTTTTCCAGCTTGAAATGGGCTCTTAGATGCAGTCAAGTGTTTTCCAGTGTTTGCATGCGTTTTGATGCATGTACATGCCCTTTAATGTGTATTTTTTTGGAACTGACTGCCCTGGTGTGAACAGAGCCCAGAAATACAATAGGAAAAACATTGGGATGCTTTTCAGCATTTTCATTTGTGTTTTGTGTGTGTGCCTTCAGTGATAACATATTGTGCTTTGGGGTAACCTCTTCAATGTATTGCCATGACATTGCTTTTTCAGCTTGAAATGGTTTAGTGGCTGAGGTTAATTGCTTTCTTCTTAAGCTACTGATGGGAGGTTTGTCTAGGAAGGGGGACACTGAATATTAACTGATGTTCTTGCACTATGCGATAAAATGCAGCCACCAACTTTGCTTTCTGTAGTCATGAGACCCATATTCAACTATTCTGGTTAAAAATGAATTTTCTTCTCCTACACAAAGTACATGCCCTTTCAAAGTAATTTTAAGCTGGCATATTTATTTATTTTTTTTATAGTTGACCTTAGACCTGTTTCACACCTGGGCTTTTTGTAGCGCGTTCAAACACCGAAATCCCATTGTTTCCTATGGGTATGGTTCACACCTGGGCGTATTTCAGCCCGTCTGAACGCGATACAAAACGGCCTGTGCCCAAAGAAGTACATGTACTTCTTTGGGGCGTTTTGGTCGCGCGTTTCCATTGGGATACAGCCAAGTAGCCCTCGGAAACGCGTGTTTGTCGTGACTTTTTTACCGCGTGTCGCGATAACGCGCATATTCAATACGCCTGGGTGTGAACCCAGCCTTACAATTGGTGTAGTAGGCTTGGGCCTATATGACCTGTCCTGTTTAACTAGTTCTAGCAGAGCAATAGCTTCATGTCTAGGTAATGTTTTCTCCAGTCCCTCCACTGAAACATGTAGTGTACATAAAATGTTTATTTTCCCCAATCCTCTTCTAAACCAGGAAATGCAAGGCTCACAGACTATAAAGGAACAAGCTCAGGCTCGCAGACGATAAAGGAACAAGCTCAGGCTCACTGCCTCAGTTCTTTGTTTTTCCTCAGGCCCAGCAGGAACAACATCAGAACATTGATATTGCAAGGCCTTCTTGTTAGTGCTCTCCAGCTCAGATTCTACCCCAGGGGCAGTGGACCTGGCTGGCTTGGATAGGTCGGATTGGGGAGTGGAGACCTCTTTAGTATGCCCTGGGAGATTTGACTCTCTCCTCCACTCTCTTCCACCCTCTGGAGTGGCGTGCCTTTACTTCCCTGAGCTTTCCTACCTCTGCAACTTTAGGAAGAGCAACCATCCTAAAGGCTTATTGATATTAGTTGTATCCTCTTGGAAGATATGGTCGACCTGCTTTTGCTTGGGCTAGCAGAGGAGATATATTGCAGTGCTACTATGCAGGAATTGAGCAGCAGCTCAATACTATATTATACAAGAATTACAGAAAATTTTGAAGAAAAACCTGTTCTCCCTCAAGTTATAAAACATTTATTATTACCCAAACTTTTGATAAAATATAAAAGCTGTGGTCATGTCGGGTAAATAGACACCAAACATGCCACGCTTTAAAATTGTGTGCCCGCAAAATCGCAAAAAAATACCGTACGCAAAATTGGCCATAGGCGACGCTTCATAAGCTGTTACCACCCATCAGTTTAGTGTCATCAGTGATTGATGGCCCTAGAATTATTGCTCTCCGGCGCTTGCGGCGATAGGTAACATGTGTGGTGCAATTGTTTTCTCACGTAAGCGCACTCGATGCATGTGTATGTGGAGGCGGGGACTTAAAAATTTATTTTTCCAGACACCCGAATGCTTGTATGTAAACAGCCATCGCTGGCTGTTTACATTTCAAGCTGATTTCCCACTGGTGCCAGCGGGCACGTGCGGAAAGGGACGTTTACACATGCCCACCTGCATCCAAGAGGCCAATGTCCGGCCGTTTATAACGGCCAGACAGCAGGTGGTTAAATAGTTAAAGGACCACATACATGGTTATAGTATCAATGGAAATAGAAGGGCCATGAAGCAATAAATTGATACACTAATTGAGTTAGAAACCTTGTCATGGTGGAGAGGAGGACTTGTGCAGCCCACACTGATTCTTGGGTCTCTTAGATGTATACCAGAAACACTGACCTCATGCTCTCAGCACTATGCTATCTCAAAGTGTTTTTTTAAGTACACGACTTTGGAGTCCAATTATGCGTGTTTTTTCATTATATTAATGTTGGTGTTCGGTCATGTTTGTGTACATGGTATTAGGGCTGCAACTAATGATTTTCATAATTGATTAGCTGATTATTTTTTAGATTAATCTGATAATAAAAATTAAATACCATCCTTAAAGGAGACCTAATGAGGTTTAGAGATTTTACTCAACCTCTTAGGTAGGGCCCACGTATGGCAATGAAACTGTCGCACGTCTGCTCTATAGATTGGGAAGTGAGCGAACACATACCATCGCTCACTCACTTCCTGATCATCTCCCTGTAGAGAGTGGTGACTGTCAAGTCTCCGATCCTCCACTGTTGACTGGAGGAACATGACTGGCTCTGCCTCTTGTTAAGCCCGCTGTCAATCATCCAGCTGGGTGGATCTCTGCAGTATTGTTGGGATTCGTCCCGGCTGCAGCGCTCTCAGTATATAGCTCGCTATATACTTAGCTTTGGGTTACAAGGGAGGTTAGCATATGTCCTCCAGTGACCCTTAAGAGGACTATGGGATAAAAAGGTTACCCCATAGTTCTCTTTTAATAAAATGCACAAATACAGTGTTACAAACAAAGATTTATTTCGAAACAATCTGCATGCACATTTTTTTTGCATTTGCAATGCCACACGTTCCAGTGCAGGCGATCACACTGGGGATGGGAGGTGTGCCTGGGGTGCCATTGACATGAATGGCACTGAAACACACCGCCCGCAGCAGAAGTTGTCAGGCCAAAACTGATAATTACTTTTTTTTTTTTAATAATTGTATTGTAAGCACAGGGAATGGCTAGTGGCAAGATTCCACAGACTGCAGCTGAATGCAAATATAGCATGCTGGCTATTGCACCTACCCACTTTTTGCTGTGCCCTCCTCCCAGCATGGAGGAGAGAGCTAAGGGGATCCAGCCAGCTAATCGATAATGACAATAGTTAACAATTATCATAATCCATTATCAATTAGTTGGTTCCATCCCTTCATGGATTAGATGGTTTGGGGAAAGGACTTCATGCTGGTGATGCTTGGCTAGATTATCTGTATGGTGCAGTTTAGGTCACATATATCAAATTCACAACTTATTAGTCTGTGTGTTTTTAATTTGACAGTTTTCTTGTGCATGCCTTATTTAGACATTTTTCAAGTTCCGTTTGTCCTTTACTATCTACATGGAATAGATGGCTCAAGGCTTCTGGCTGCAATTGCTAGGGTGATAGGACATCAGACCGTTCATCTACTGATCACATTTTTTAGTCATAAGAGAAATTTAGAAAAAGATCACCTTTCTGGGAAACCATATGACACACGAAGTGACTTAACTAGTTGTCCCTGTCATATTTTTGTAATTTGTATCTCCATAATGATGGCACAATACATTGTTAAATCACTAGGCCCTTTTACATAAGGTTTTGTGGTAGCTATGCTTCATTGTAGCGTTTGAATGATACCACAGTATAAATTTCTTGCATGACTTGGGTAAGTGGGCTGATCAACCAGGTTGCTGCCAAAGCAGGCAGGACATTTGACTACCACTGCAACATATGTTAATGTGTGGGGTTTGGGGCAGTGTTGCATCATGTTTTAAGCTGGCCATTCACTGTTCTATTTTTTATTTTTTTTCTGTTGTTCAACCTGCAGGCTGAACCAAAAAAAGAACAGATTCCTCCAACGCTTACAAGCCTTGATGAAGGAATCTCCCACTGTGTCTTTTGTATTGGCGGCTACTGTGGGAATACCCGAACAGAGCAGGCAGCTCATTGGTTGCTGGCTCTATTCTTTTGAATATTTTCCCACTGGCCCCTTCGATCAGCTGATCAAGGAATGCTGGCCGAAAGGGTGCCGACTATGGCACCCACTGTGCAAACTTTGGCCAGTTCCTAAAGAACCTGTTAAAATTTGCATAATGTATGGCTGCTTTATTCTCTGACCTTTAGACATGATTTCTTGTGTTAAAGTACTACAACCCTGGACAACTTTGTTAATCACTTTGCAGTGGTAATGAAACCTTTAAAATGAGCTGGAAGGTAACAATAAATCTGTACACATCTGTAGATTTCAAAAGTCTGTTTTTATTTTTGAGCACTGCCTTCATAGCAGAACACTGTAGCAATTAATTTTGACTTTTTCTGTTGCACAGTCTATTGAAATAGTGACCTGCATAACTCAAATCATATTAGTTTCGCGAAACGCCTCATGGTGCTGGAGTAGTCCGGTACAAACATTGGGGAGTGCTCCTGACATCTGTTAAAGTAATAGTTGTGTTTGATATTTATTCTTGCTAGAAAAGATGTTACATGCATGAATCTATAACCAGCCTTTATAGCAGGGCGCACATTGGGAAGGCTTACAACAATACAAAACCTAACTTCATTAATATGCTCACACTTAGAGACTCGGATACATAGAGTTAGGACCACACTTTGCAGAGGTGCCTTGACGCGGCAGTGTGGCTTCTACATATTTTTGGCCAAAAGTTTGTGCAACTAAAACCTCTGATTTTAACGCATACTGTTGACAGGGCTATTTGTTTGGTTGCAGGCTGGCTGGCAGGTTGAGGCTGGGCAATTTTTGTGTTTTGTGATATTTATTCTTGGACCCTTACTGCTTAATAACTCATTACACTGCAGCACAAGTGTATAGGGAGCTTAGGTGTACAGAATACTTAGATATATATTTATCTATTTTGCACAGCGTAAGCCTTGTATGTCATTGGGGTCTTAAATCCTCTATTTAGTTTAAACCCTAAACCTCAATGCAAGTTGTTTCTCTGATTTGTCTTTGGGTATTGCTCTTATGCAGTTAATAATGTAGAATGCAGAAATGTTGTCATCTTTTTGATTGTCCTTGCATATCACTCTAAGCAGTTTATTGTAGTAACAATATGATAAAGCTGCAAAATGGCTTGCTATGCTCTGTTATTGCCATCTGATACTGGCCTGTGTGCTAGAAAGACAATTTATGTCCCAAAACTACTTTCCCTGGAGGAAAAGGCGGTGTCCAGGGCCACCTGCTTCTACTGGGAGCCTGAGACTGGAAAACAAAACACTTTAGGATAGCAAGCTGGGGGAAATTAGTCAAAACTGGAGCAGTTGCCCATAGTAATCAGCTTCTCTTCAGTTTGTTTAACCCCTTCATGACTGAGGCCTTTTTTTTTTTCATTTTTTGGGCCCATGTTATATTCCACATTTTAGGCCTGGAAATTACTTAACCGCCAAACATTATATATTTTCTGAAAGCCAAGACCCTATAGAATAAAATGTTTGCAGCTGCAAATTTTTATGTTGCACGATATTAGCGCAACTTCTTATCAAACCCCAACATTTAGTGAAAATGTACTTAAATGCACCAAAACACAATAAAATACCAATTTTTTAAATAAAATATAAAAAGATGAGGTTACAACGAGTAAATAGATACCCAACATGCCCAGGTTAAAAATTGCGTGCGTGCGTGAAATGGCAGCAAACGTCAGTACCTCAAAGTCCATAGACAATGCTTTAAAAGCCCCCACAGGTCATCAATTTAGAGATACTCAAAAATACTGGCCCTAGAATTATTGCTCTCCGGCGTGCGCGGCGATACCCAACATGTGTAGCGCATTCGTTGTTTTTATAAGTAGGCGCACCCGTCCAAAATTGGAGGGAGATTAGCATCTTCCTCCTTGCTGACCTCCCTCCGTGCTGTGAATGCGGAAGTAATGTGTAAATAAATCACTTCCGCATTTACCTGTCAGTCATCTGGCTGCTATTGCCAGAGAGAAGCTGATGAAGCAGATCTCTGCTTCATCGGCTTCTTTTCAGGTGACGGGTCTTAGAGGACCAGTGTGCCTTTGCTATTATATAGGGGTATCTTTATCCCCCTATGTAATAGCAATGCCATTAAGTGTAAAAAAACTTGCCCAAGGACTAAAGCGGGGGCCCAATCTCCTTGTCCCTCATGACAATCTACTTGTGATAATAAAAATTATTTTAACCCAAACCGTATTTAACTGTGCCAAGAAGTGCTTCTTGTTGGTCAGTACAGTTAGGTGACCATGCTGACCAGTGAGTGCTCCCAACTTGAGAGCAAAATTAAAAATCCATACTGCCCATCTACCTTTTAATATGGCGCACAGTGGATTAGATGGCTCTGGTTGGTTTTATTTGTATTTTATTTTTGGCACTTAACTTATTTCTATCTCACGGGTAAACAAGCCCATATGTGATAGCATTTGAAGGTGCCCTCCAATACAGAAGAATGAGCACAATGCTGTGCTCGATCTCCTGTGCAGTCCGGCCTGTGACAGCGGAGACCGGAACTGCTGTGATTACAGCACTCCAATTTCACTCATCACACATAGCAGACTGGAGAACATCTGTCGAAACACCACAGAGTATAGACCTTAACTCCATTGAGAATTTTTGGGATGTGCTGGAGAAGAATCTACACAGTGGTCTGACCCTCCCATCATTACAAGATCTTGGTGAAAATTTAATGGAACTCTGGATGGAAATGCTGCTACCCAGATCACTTATACAAAATAAGTTGCTGCTCCCCAGCTCTTTTAGCCCTGCTTGCCCACAGCAGGGCTAAATGTAGAAAGAAAACCTACCTGCCTGGTGCATGGCACTGCATATCCTGGGTGTTGGGCGATAGGAGTGGTGCACCCTTGAGTAAAGTGTGGGCATGCAGTTTTCAGTCTTGACATACTAGGCATATATTTAGTTGGCTCGCTTTTCTTTCCCAAAAAATATTAAGACCGTTTGTGTGCACTTAGATTTTAATATATTTTTACCTGACTTCAGGATGGGGAGCAGTTGCCAGCAATAGATTACTACTAGTAGTGATCTGTTGCTGCATGGGAGGTATGGGTTGTATGTGGGCACACATGAAAAAAAGATATATGGGATGTGCTGGAGTAAAGGTCACTTTAAGCCAAGTTGGCTTCTTGTATCTCTAAGAACTAGGGATGCACCGATATATTGGGCGAAAATGGCACTTTTGGCATAATGCCGAAAGTGCCATTTTCCTGCCGATCGGCGCATCTTTGCTTTCTTTCCTCCCCGCTGGGCGCTGCTCTGTGTCTCAGCGGGATGGAGGGAAACTGTGACAGCCGGCCGAGTGTTGTGGGTGGCCGGTGTCTCTCCTCCCACACCGCTCAGCCTCCTATCACAGTCCAGCAGAGCGGTGTGTGGAGACGGAGACAGGCCGCGCTGTCACAGGAGGCTGAGCTCTCCTCCCTACATCGCTCGCTCGGTCTCCTGTGACAGCGTGTCAGAGGAGAGCAAGGTACAAACACTCAGCGATCAGTGATCTCTGTGTGGTTGTAAATAATTGAGGACATGGTATGTTGACTATAGCCTCAATTATGAAATGGGAAGTGATCTACATCCCCTCCTGTTCATTCATAGTTGTAGTTATAGTAAACACTTTTCTCATGTTATCAATGAACAGGGACACTCAGTATAGAGGATTCCTGTTCATTAAAGGTGAATTATGAGGCGAGTTATTTTCACTCAGGCTCATAATCTGAGCCGACCTGTGACAATGAAACGGTCAGGTCGGTATACTGAGCGCGATATACTGAGCTTTGGGTGGCGGGAGGATGCTAGTTTGTGTTCTCCCGTGACCCTAATTAGAATTATGGGGAAAAGCCCTGACCCCATAGTTCTCCTTTAATAACGGGATAGAGAAAAAGAGATTGAGGACTTTGTGTCCTCAGTCTCTTTTTCTATTGTAAAAAGGAAATATCAGGGGTCTGTTTAGACTCCTAATATTTCCCTGAAGCCCCTAAAAGTAAAGTAAAAAAAATACAAATATTTAATAAAAAAATAAAAAATTTCGGTTTCGTCCTGACAATTTTCTTTTTTAATTTCAGTTTTAAAATTTCCATTTCGGTGCACCTCTACTAAGAACTTGTTCACACCATGTCCGGACCAGAATGTTTTTGTGTTTTTTTTGTTCTCCAAAAATGCATCCCAATATGGGATTTCTGGGCTCTGTTCACACCTGTGCAGTCCATTCTGGTGCGGTGAAAAAAAGTGCTGCATCTTTTTGTTTTTCTGGTATGGAATGCACCAAAACAAACAAACTAATGCACTGGACCGTACCTGCCCATTTTACGCTGGAAAAAAAAAAATCACCCGCACACGTCAAAAATGCACTACACCAGGTTTGCAGAGATGCACCCAGGTCTGGTCCTGACATGGTGTGAGCAGGCCCCAACTCCAAAGGACTTTCAATATTGTAGAACAATTAGGATAATCAAGGAAGATTTTTGACAAAAATTGTCCTTTTAAAAGAGGTCTGGAATTCACATATAATTATAATACAGTGCTCAAAATGTGAACCTGTGCTGATGTTTCATTTTAACTTTTTTTTTTTTTAGGTGGCGTCAAAAGGTGCTGGTTTGAATCCAAATGCCAAAGTATGGCAGGAAATTCCACAAGGAAACACTGAAGTTTCACAAGCTGTCAATGGCACTGAAGATTCTTGGGATGAGGCAGCAGCCGCAACAGAATCTCATACCGAAGGTCTGTTTTAGAAGACTGTTCTGCTCAGTCAATGCTTGATTTGTAACTTTGCATGTCAGTGGCACATTGCTCTAGTAATTTCACTGTTTGCATCAGGAACTGCCCCATTATTACCAAACCTTTGTGGGAAAGCTATAGTTGCATGAAATGTTTTTAGAGTAAAATTTAATGCACATTAAGTATAAACTGTTTTATACTTTGCGTTTAATCTCTGGTATGCTTATGGTTTGGTTTAACCTGACAAAGTTGGTGCATAATCTTAACTATAATCTCAATTTAGGGCTAACGCACCAGAATATTTTTTTTTTTTTTTTCTCCGAAAGGGAAGTGTTCTTGTTCATTGATGGACACAGGATTAAGAGACAGTTGGGTAATACTGCTTCCTGCAAGACACTAGGAATAAAAGAATAAGTGACCAGTCGGTATAACTCCTCCTGCCTCATTTTTTTTACTAGTGTGTTTTTTCTTTTTGTACAAGAATATTTTTTTTTCCCACGGTAAGCATTTTACTACATGCTCCATGAGCAGGTCTTTATACGCAGCTATCAGGATTGTTTTCTTCGCATTAGACTTGGAGGTTGTATCTGGAACCCACTGGACTCAGCGTGAGAACCTCTCCCTCTACTCCTTTTTTCAAGTGAAAAGGGAATCTTTCTCAGTTGGTCTTTGCTGTGTTCCTACAGTGAACTAGTCACCTCTGGCCATCTGAATCTTTCCTTACAGTAGCTGGTTTGTGAGTACTATTTATGGCTAAGGTGCACCCATTAAAGGGCTGATGCAGACAGTCTGGACATTTGTCCTGTGCTTGAGTATTTACTATCCTTCGTGTCTTGCTTTGTTTTTCAGGCTTGATTCCCTCCTTAGCTTGCTCCGGGGAAGGGGGTTTTCACTGCAGTTATGCAGGATTTCATGGGACACAATGCAATCCTAATTACCGATTCTCACCAAAAGGCCAAAAGTGTACTTCAGTGGCTTGCCCTACAAAATCTAATCTAATCTGCCTGTGGCTTTAGCAGCCCTGAACCTTCTGCTGATGAGGCTGATGAAAAGTCTCTCAAATTCTGCTTATCTGTCTAGGATTTCCTGGAGGCCCAAAGACTACTAAGACTTTCCCTATGTTCCATTAGTCCAAAACATCCTTTGGAGGGATTGGGACAATCGTAAGCCCAAACGATCCTGTAGAGGAAACCCCTGTTTCTGACAGCTTGTTCTTGATGAGCATTTTGGAGATCTTTTCCAAAACCTTGCTTTCTCTGGATGGCCCTGCCTTAAACTTACATTGGCTGTGATGCTAGTCTGTCAAACTTTAGGAGAATGGACTAGGGCCCTATGACTGGATCTAGTTTCCCTTCAAACTGATCCCCTTTTTGTGAAATGTTTTATGCTTATGCCAGCATCTCTAGGCTATTGTGTTGACAGGTTAGTAGATAACACCCTTCTCATTGTCTGCATGAGTCTCCTGTCAGTGATCATACAAAGAAAGACGCTCGTCCACCATCGAAGTCCAAGAAGAGTTTTTTTTTCCTTTTAATTCCAGGCCTTCACCTCCAAAGCCAGACCCATTCCAAATACCCAGTTCAACTGCAAACCTTGGGCTTCCAAGTCTTGATTTGCTGTGGGTCCCTAGCACTTTCCGTTTGTGGTCCTGCCATTCTGCCTCTATTGTGCTATGCTTCCCGCGTATCCACATTGCACGGTATCTGAGTGACTTTTTATTGAGGGAAGACTGGGCACAGTTTCTTGCCTGCAATGTGGCGTGGAAAATATGCCAAACTTTACTAATACAAAGGTTTGTAGTGCCGACAGTCCACCGCACCAATCCAGAGATTATTTATTGAGAAAGTTGACAACTTTTTCAATAATCGATTATGCCGATTAGTTGTTGCAGCCCTAATTTGAGGATCTACAGCCGAGTGATACACTAAGATAAATTTTTGTTAATAGTTAAGGTACTTGATTCAATTTTTATGATTTAACTCCTGAGGTTAGTGTCACATTAAAAGTATGTATATGTGGGATATTTTTGCTAAAATTAGGGCTGCAACAACTAATCGATGAAATTGATTATAATAGGTAATGAGGATTGTTGGCAACGATTCTCATTAAAGGAGAACTATGAGGCGAGTGAAAATCACTCAGCCTCATAGTTCTTGCCAACCTGTGACAATAAAACTGTCACAGGTCAGCGCAATAGATCAGAAAGTGAGCAAACACAACGTCGCTCGCTCACTTCTCTATGTATCCCTGCAGAGAGTCGTGACTGTCACTGAAAGGGTTAATGGACACCTTAAACCGCTACAGAAACTTAAAATACATTTTAACCCATCAGTCACAGCTCCCTGCAGGCATTCCTCCCCGCTCAGATCCTCCAGCACTGACTGGCGGAATGGACGGGGGAGGGGGCGGGTACAGATGGCTCTGCCTATAGATAGGCAGAGCCAGCTGTCAATCCGCAGCTGGGTGGATCTCGACAGTAAAGTCAGGATCCGTCTCGGAGAACTAGGGGGAAAAGCCCTGACCCCATAGTTCTCCTTTTTAATTAGTTGATTTTCGATTAGTCACAGCTGCTGCTGCCGCAGCTATTCTCCCCTGCTCTCCTCCCCACTGGTGCTGGCTGCAGCGGTCTGTGTCCCTTTCAATCCCCGCTGCTCTCCCCGACTGTATTGGCAGAGGCAGCGGGGACACAGACCACTGCAGCCGGCACCAGCGGGGAGAAGAGCCTGAGGTGACCCTGCATTCACCCGGTGCCGGTGTTCCTTGGACTCGTGGGATTGATAGAAGACCGGCATAAAGTCTCCCATCAGCGGCTGCAAACCATAGCCAGCCTGCTATTGTATATTTTAAATTGCAAAAGCCAATAGCAGGCTGTCTATTGCACCTGCCTGCTGTCAATCACCAGAGGAGGGCCTGAAGGAGAACTTTCTCCTTCAGTTCCCTCCTCTGGTATATAAAAATATTGTGTGTAAATCAGAAGGGGGGACCATGCTGTTTGCATCTTGTCAGCCCTGCATTTAAAATGTATTTAGTATTGTGCAATAACTTTTTTTTTTTTTTTTTTTTTTTTTTTATTAAAACACAGTACATAAACAAAAACAGGGGGCGCCTTCCCTAGTGTAGATTATTTTTATTAAGCAATACCAAAAATAGAATAATACTCACAAAAGAGTAGATAACGGGAAGCTTTCAAAGTCAGAAGTTGATCATCAGTCTTAACAAAAGCAAGACACAGCATGTGAGAGCTGCACAGTTGACAGTTCCTGTGTAACACCGTATGCCTCGGTTGACGCGTTTCTTCCTCAGAACCTTGCTATTGCTTTTAAGACTTTCTACTTCTGACTTTGAAGACTTACTGTCATCTACTCTTTTGTGAGTATTCTATTTTTGCCTTTGCTCAATAAAAATCATCTACACTAGGGAAGGTGCCCCCTGTTTTTGTTTGTTTTATCAGATAGTCTCCATGACGTGGGGCAGCCACCTCTAGAACTTCTGCGTGCATACATCTTCAGTGGAGTGGTTGACTCTGGCGCTATTGGCTTGTATTTTCGTACATTTAGTAAATATTTACAATAGACACAGTTCCACATACTTTATCCTTTTAAAAACCATGCCAGCACCTGTTTATCTGCCATTGTGCACCTCACCATGTTTAGGCTGACAGTGGCTCTGTTGCTTTAAAATACCAAACCTTGCTGCTTTCTCCCTCTGCTGCTAATTGAATGAATTTGAGTACCTGCTTATGTGAAAATTCAGCTCTTGCCTCTTCACCTGAGAACCACTTCATGGAATGTGATGCCAATAGAGAGGTTCTGTTAGCCCAAACAAGAAGGTAGCAGCACACTGAATTTTTGGTAAATAGGTATATTTGTTTTGTACTTTCAGTGATTACAAATTGGAAAATGTGCATTTATTGCAAAGGTATACTGGATTGTTTGCCATAATATACACTTTAAAGCTGAACTCTGGGATGCATGAACAAAATCACCCATCGGTGGCATCACTTACACAAATATGACAGCAGACAATAATTCTTAAAACTTTATTTAATTCATGAAAATCTGACGTTCCGCAGTTCATATAGAACAGCTTTGGCAGGGCACTTGGAGGAGGAAAAATGGAGGCTGATGCATTACATCCACTCTTCTCACAATGCTGCTATGTTAACATTTTCCCAGTGAGAGCACTATCTCCATGTCCCTCCTCTGCTGATTAACAGGCAGTGGGGGAATGGAATACCCATCCTGCTATTGGATTTTTGAGAGAGCCAATAGCAGGCTGGCTATTGCTCCCAGCCTCTGCCTGTGGGGTTTACATTAAGCCGTCATTCCCTAGCTAAAGCTTGTGAGGTGGAAAGATGACACTAGGGATCTAATGGACACCTAATGTCACCTTGACGAGAACCTGTCCTCTCTCTAATGTGCCATCACATAGGGGGCTTGTGAGCCCCTCCATGTATTAGCAATAAAGTTAAGTATAAAAAAAATATATACAATAAAATGAAAAATACTAAAAAAAATGTAATGCCCCGCAAACATGTGCGTACTAAAAGAAACTAGTCGAGTGCACCTGCGTACGAAAACAACAATTGTGCAACACATGTTGGCTTTTGCCGGATGCGCCAATTAAAACTCTCCCCACTGACATCCCAGCACCCAGAAAGGGCAGCTGAACATGGGTGGGGGGGATATTGTGTTGCCCATGGAAGGGATTGGGTGGCTTTACAACCACCCTATAGCCTAAAGTTGACTTTACAGAATTGAACTCCTGGTTGACTTTTTATAGGACCCTGCTGCTGCAATGGGGATTGTGGTTAATGGCTGTAAAGGGGGGTTCATAAGCTGAACCTAGTTCTCATTTGCATAGGAGGTGGTGGGGTGTGGTAGGCTCTGAGTTTTGGCCTTTCAGTCAGTGTGAGGTTGTTAGGCATGACAGACCAGTCCCCTGGGCTGTCAATCAACTCAGTGGTCTGCCCAGACTCTTTAGCTGGACATACACCTTAAAATTATCTGCAGATTTTCTGTGGTCAGCTGGAAAAGGTGCAACAGATTCCTCCATCTACACTAAACTGCGTGAATGGAGTAATCTCCACCTGGGCCAATCTGTTGCACTTTTTCCATCTGACCACAGAAAATCTGCAGATAATCGTAAGGTGTATGGGCACCTTAAGCCTGAGATTTCCAGGTCTGCCCACTACACTGAACTGGAATATAATTCCATCACTGATGGCACGAAATAGAACTACAGCAGGAAGTGACTGAAACCAGGGCGATAAGAGGGCAGATGGAAGGGGGACCTTGGGCCAATAAACCAGAAAAAGTATGGTGGGGTTTGTTTTGTTCTTAAGCTTCACTCTACCTATGAATGGAAAGCAAAACACATTCATTCAAGGTAATAAATCCCCAAAATAGACAATATTTCTACCCAGAGTTCAGCTTTAAAGCGATAGTGAAAAGCACTTGTCTGTCAATGCTCACAATGTAAAATTGCACTTTGTATGACAAACTTTGAGCAAACTACTAAATGCATAAAGTACATGTTTACGGTTTTACCTGCCACGGAATTTGTAATTCTGTGTTAATTCTGTGAGTTATGAAGCTCTGCTGCAGTTGGCATGCTTATTTTCCTGGTTCGGCTGTGCCGCTTTAGATTCCACCTATGCCTTCAGCCTGCACATTGGATAATTGGTGATATCAACTCTCCAATGAACAGGGAACCTACTCGGGAAGCACTGAAGCTGAGGTTATATTGCTTTGCCAGAAAGTACCAAAACCTTTATTTGGATAAAACTGTGAAGTTGTGTGTTCTGTGTGTATTTAAGTTTCCACTTGAACAGTTGTATAATATAATAGGAAAAGGGTATTAGAGTATAATAAGTTATAATAGGTTTTTATTTTCCCCCTCATTTTATGTAGGCAATTTAGAAAGTCTGAACGAGGCTTGTAAACCGTTTGAAGTAATGTATTCCGCTTCTTGTGAAGTGAACAGTAATGGTCTTCATTTAGAGGAAACTGCGGCAAATGGAATGGACTTATTAGTACAAGACGAACTTGGATACCAAATGTTTGACCCATCAGGTGAGACAGACTTTTTCTAAGGCTGATGTCAGAAGTTTTTTTAGTATACTTTTCCCAAAAAAAAGTGTACACTGTACACTGAGCTTAGATTTGATGGGCTTGTTAATCTTCTCACAAGCAGTCTGCTTCTCAATGTACTACCCGAGAAAGTATTTCAAGCTGTGTATAGCTGTTGCAACTGCAGTTCATTTTACTTTGAATTAAACTATTTGCTACTTATGTATACTTTTACTAAAACACCTACTACACCAAAACCATTTTTATCAGGCACCTGTGAATGGAAGCATCCACTTGCCTGTTAGTCAGTGATTTCCAGTGCTGATATATTGCCCCCAGAATGGGCAGGTCACCCAACAGCTGTAGCCAGTTGCAAGCCAAGTGATGTCATGCAGCCCACACTATCTATTCTGTAGATTAATCAGGCTGGAGAAACAAATTATGTCCTTGTACTAGAGGAACAAAGACAGACGACTATGCAAAATTCTTGCGATTAGACTCTTCATGACGCATGCAATTGATGGCCAATTTTACTTCTAATTATATTGTAAGGGAAGTTTCCAGTTCAGTGAAATAGGCCTTTAGTACTGACTCTTGTTCAAGTGATTTTCAGTTCTCCAAAGGATTATGAAACATTTGAAAATCTTGATTTCTCCATTTCTGTTGGCACATTATTTCCCCTATAGGAACATTTTTCAAATGATTTAATTTTTTAGACTATAACAATAGTTAAAATGATTAGCCTTTGCTAATGTGTAGCATGCTAGAGCCTTCCTAGAACACTTTCCTTTACATATCCAAGTGGGCAGAGACATTCAAATCATTCTTTTATTCCCCAATCGCTAACTGCACATCCAGAACAGCTTGAGCGTAGTACAGATGCTGCATACAGTCGTTTCAGGCTTCTTGGCCCATCATTGGTGCAGTGCATGGAAACAATGACTTCTTTGGTGTAGGGCTTGAGGACCACAGATAAAGTAACATTTTCATATTTTCACTGTTAGGATATTTCTGACAAGTTCTCAGCCACACAATACAGTGTAGTAACAGATCTGTTAATCTTCATTCTATTTGGGGTAACATTTCACACTATGAAGTGACAAGCAAGTGGGCAGAGCTCCACCTCCTATGAAACTGAAAGTTCCTTTTGTAGTTGCTTACTGCACCCCTTGCAGCTTACCGATGCGGCCGCTGTCACCCAGTCGTTAACTTGAAAGGGTACATCAGCCACATCTAAGGCTCCATTCACCTATAGCGTTTGCGTTTCCCGCACTGGTTTCTGTGCGGAAGACGTCGACCGACGAAAACGTTAACATTTTTAATCCGCGATTCCTCTCATTTGCGCCCATTATATAGCCGCGAACATGCGGAATCTAGCGGTTTCGTACCGCTAGATACTTTAACATTATATGGGGGGGGGGAGGGGGGTAGGATTTTTACGCATGTAAAAAGCACTTGAACATATGAAGTTAATGCTTGCCTTTTTAGGTATTATTGATTGCGAACATTAAACAAATATAAAATAGGTGTTATCCCAATTTGGCTGCCAACATGGAAATACATTTTAAACTACTGAGCAGTTAAACGTGTTTTACGCGTTCCTGTGACCTCTTAGCTGCTGAGGTTCTGGCATTAAATTGGCTCCAGCTTGCAGCAGAAATTTAAGTCCATGTCTAAATTGCCCCAGGTTTTGAAGTTCTTATGCCTTTAAAGTCAGTTTGGGAAATTGCAAATGTACTACAGGCATCATTTTTAGCCATGTTGTGTTCTATAAATGTATTATGCATGACAGGTTTGCTTTAATTCCTCCATGGGAATATGACAGGATAGAAATATAGGAACGGCTGTTGTGTTTTCTGTAGGTGCATGCTCAAGGGCTGTCTTTAATCCTTCTTTAATCCTTTCTTCAATAATTACCTTGTACAAGCATGTGTGTATTGGGTGTTGCAATGCCTGATGTACACATCCCAGGTCGGTGACTCACCAGTAGCAAAAGAATACCAAAACAAGTTTGTTTTTTCGTTTCTGTTTGTAAATGGCTGACGCACTTTTTACATTTTTGCTGTGTGATTCTATATGTCAGTAATATGCTTTCTTACAAAGTGCACCCACACATATTATATATTGTTTTTTAGAAGACAGATAGGGCTATATATTTATATCACATATGTGTACCTAACGCCTCACTTAGGGCAAATAAAATATGAAACGAGAAGAAAAAAAACGTACACACTTTTTCCCCAGTTTTGATTTGTATTTTTTACAAAAACAGCACAGCTAAAAATACAATAACTACATTCATTTATTTGGAAAAACCTCACATCCCCAGGATTTTAGAATTTTTTCTGTACTAGGCCTAAAACCTAACATTTTAATCTTTTTTTTCTGAAAGCCAAAAGTGGTCATCTGCCATACAATGTCACTGTCACTAAGTGACAGCTACATACTTTGAACATTGCTGTCTTGAGGGGGTTAAAAAAATATTCACCCCTTAGGGTGAAAAACAAATCCAATTTTTATTGTAAGGGGTTAATTTTTATATAAATATAAAAAATAAATGATCGTATAAAAA
>NW_017307026.1:349264-368764 GCF_000935625.1 Nanorana parkeri | reverse complement strand
ATTTTATTTATTTAATTATATCAGTCATTGTGAATTAATCTCACTATAACTGCTTGATAAATTAATCAATTCATTTTTGGTTATTAGGCTGCTTCAAACTTCAGAACAGCCAATAATAATCTTAGTGACACTGATCCTGCGGCATTTCAGGATCAGATGTCACTAAAGGTTTTCTGATCGTTCCAACAACGTTCAGAAAACTTAAACATTCTTTCAGGAATAGAAACATTGGGGGCAATTTATCAAAGCAATTATGACAGATTTAGCGTCTTAGATTTTTTTTTTATATGCAAATCTGTCTTATGTGCCCCTGTTTCCACCTGAGCTTGCACTACTTTTCCAACTGCACATGTTTTGCCCAAAGCTTGCTCTATTCCAACTGCACATGTTTTTTGCCCCTGTTTTGCACCTGTTTTTTTCAGAGCTTGCAATACATTTTCAACTGCATGTTTTTATACCGCGAATCGCGCATATGCAATACGCCTAGGTGTGAACGAGACCTAAGGGACAGGGAAGTGCAGAAACAGGCAGTGGGGATTGGTGTTATTGAAGAGCTGACAGCTGCAGTAACCAGTGAGATCTTTTTGTATATTTTATAGGAAAAGGTAATGCAAATATAAGCAGATACATTATATAAGCTTGGGGAATAGGAAGGTTCATTTTAAGAGTACACATACACAGGAGTCTATGGGGTAATGCTTATAGTTCAGAGTGTGTAGTAGATACAGGTGCTTAATACATTTTACCTTTTATGTAACGCATTGCATCTTAAGTGCTTTCGGTAGTGTAGAACAGATATCTCCTGTTGCATTCTTCCAACTTTCCGTTTCTTTCAATTTTTCTGGGCAACTTAAAATTCCGGGTATTGTATAATACAAATCTAGTCTTTGAGGACAAAGTGGACAGCTGAGGCCCCACCCACCTTCATGTTTTTGCATAAGACTAGCTCTTGACTTCTTCTCTTATTGATGTCAAGATTTGCATATTATCGTGCAAAGGATTTGGGATCCTAGGGTACACTAGAGAAGCTCTAACTTGCACCAGGGATTGCCTGCTGTACGTGTCTTAAGCAGTTTAGATTTTCTGGGATAAGTAATGTCTTCCTTGTATTTTAAAGCGCTGCGCAAACTGTTGGCGCTATATACATCCTGTATAATAATAAGCTTCCCATCTGCGCTCTGTATTTTAACATTCCCTGGCATGGTCACATGCAAAGGTATACATAAATCAACATTCCTATATCTGATCCAGCAGCTGACACTTGCAGCTGCTGGCTCTCCATCTCTGTTGTCAATGACAGTGGGTTTCCCCACTGATGATTGAGAGCTGGTGGTTGCTGATGTATGATCACTGACAGATCTGATATAGTGATCACATACAGATTGGAGACTTTGTTTCCAAAAAGTGAAAGTACTTCTGATGAACACTGTCACCTTCCTGCTGCAGTGTTCTGCAGTGCCATCTATTCAATAGTGTATGTCAAATACACTATTCTATTACAAATGTTAAAAAAATATATTTTTTTAATGTATAACATATTTGCACCTTTTCAGCCTATGCTAACAGACGCAACTGGGAGATGATTGTCACCCCGAAACAGGAAATTCCTGTACAGGGGTCTCCATGGCAGTTATTTTAATAAAAGTTACGTTGTTTAATAAAAAGAAAACAAATGAAATTACACAAACAAGCTCCTGATATTCCAAGTGCAATCAGCGTAGGCAGTTGATACTACTTTTATTGCTGTCTGAGCTTTATTAATGAATAATTAATAAATGATGGACCTTTTTCATTTTAAATAAAATTGCTTGCAGATATATTTTGTGAATTGGCTTTCGAATTAAAGACTTTTAAAGTTTACTTTGTCATAGTGGAGTTTGCTTAACCACCTCAAATACTTTAAATGAATTACATCACACAGAAATGCGAGCTATGGGAAAAATGACAAATCTAAACTGTTGAGAACACAGTGGCCTCAAACCAGGTGCATTTGCACGCCGTAAGAATTTGACAAACTACCCTTTTATAAATTGGTAGTACAAATATGAACAACAATGCAACAAAGAGTATTCATTTTGTTCATGTGTTTTAGTCCCGGAGTGTTCTATATTCTTGTCTATATGTAGTCATACCTCTTTATACACTACTACACATCATTCTCCAAGGGGGCTAGGACTATGGCAAGAACACATGCTACAACTTCGTTTGTATTGCTAAACTGTACAACACTTTACAGCCCTGCAGTACTGACTGTTTAGGCAGGCCATTAAAAACTTGATCCAACAATATTGTCGGGGGGGGGGGCTTGTATAGTTTACAGAATGTCTTGGTTTAATAGTGCTATGCGGGCATGTGCTTAAGTCTCGATTTTATTATAAGGAATAATCGTAACATCTCCAAAATACGCCCCTTCCTCTCCAAGGAAACCACAAAATTACTCATCCACTCCCTTGTTATCTCTCGTCTGGACTATTGCAACTCCCTCCTCATTGGCCTTCCACTATACAGGATATCCCCCCTTCAGTCTATTATGAATGCAGCTGCTAGGCTCATTCACCTAACCAACCGCTCGGTGTCTGCAACCCCCCTCTGTCAATCCCTCCACTGGCTTCCAATAGCCCAAAGGATAAAATTCAAAATATTAACAGCTTACAAAGCCATCCACAACGCTGGCCCCGGATATATCTCAAACCTGGTCTCAAAGTATCACCCTAACCGTCCCCTCCGCTCTTCACAAGACCTCCTGCTTTCCAGCTCCCTCATCAACTCCTCCCATGCTCGCCTCCAGGACTTCACTTGAGTCTCTCCCATCCTATGGAACTCTCTACCCCAACCTGTCAGTCTATCTCCCATACTGACTGCCTTTAGGCGATCCCTTAAGACTCATCTCTTCAGGGAAGCCTATCCCACCTCAACCTAACCACTGAACTATCACTTTCTCAAACAATCATCCCTGCACACCTACCTCCTCAATTCATTGGTATCATCCTAATTTTCCTTTTTTTCTTTTCCCTTTTTAAAGGTGATGGCACTTCAACAGTTCCGCAAGCTGTTTCTGCAGAGGACCTTAAAGAGTGTTTGAAGAAACAACTTGAATTCTGCTTTTCAAGGTAGACTTATATGATGTATAGTTTGCCACAATAAGTAAAGGAAAATAACCATAAAGATTTTGTATAAGATCCTGTAATTACGTTCTATTTTTATAACAAGCTGCCCAAATTCTAGTGTTCTGCACCACTGAATTGTTGATATAATATAACCTCTTTTGTATATATTGATTGATTTTTTTTGGACCCCTTTTCTGGTTTCAACTTTAATTTTTAAATTGCCTGCCTCTGTAATGAGATCATTGAACTTTGACAGGCTTTTAAAACTGAACCAGAAATTGGCTCAACACGCATTTTAAATACTTTAGGTTAACTGCCTTACATGTTGAACTGTAATTGAGCTTGTTTTGTGATCAGACAGCATAGCCAGTTCATTGACGTTCAAGATATAAATATATATATACACACTTGATGTAAAAAGAGC
Source organism: Nanorana parkeri (assembly GCF_000935625.1). Taxonomy (NCBI): domain Eukaryota; kingdom Metazoa; phylum Chordata; class Amphibia; order Anura; family Dicroglossidae; genus Nanorana; species Nanorana parkeri. The sequence goes on along the minus strand of NW_017307026.1, from coordinate 365,233 downwards.
AATCTGTACCATGCATTTTCCCACAATTATCAATCAAATGAAACCTGCTCTTTGTTGGCATCTGATTAGCAATGTAGAAAACAACATTTTGCAGCATGGGTGTCTGAATTGCTCAAGGTACACTGGTCATGAGAAAAATATGGGTGCTGCCATTGCTCCCCTGTCTAAAAATGCTAGTTTCTTAATGATACTTGAAGGAACACAGAGTAATTTAGGTACAAAAGGGTTATTCTGCTGCCTTTAATAGATTGGACACCGATGAAACAAAGCTGCAAGAACAGCCTAAAATGACCCCCTCCCACACCCATAATGCTCCATTTTTTTTTCTTGTGCCTTATTTCAACTGATATGTTTTATTCTGTGTGAAAAGCAAACTACTACTTTGGGTATGAAAATTCCACATGGAATCTTCAAGGCTGTTAATTGCTTCCTCTGTCTGGCTGACTTTCTGGCCTCTGTGGACATCGAAGATGCTTACTTGCATGTCCCTATCATTCCTGTATTTTGTTTTGTTTCTCGCATTACTTTGGCCTGTCCACCACACCTCGGGTTTTCACTAAGGTACTAGTCCCTGTATTTGTCTGCTTTGCTCTCATAGTGTAATACCTGGATGACCTGAGTACAGTTGGCTCAGTCTCTCAATGTCCAACTGTTCAAAAGCCGCACTGCTTTGGTGCTTAAATTGACACTAAACTCAGGAGTTAAAAGGTAATGTATTTGAATGACTGTTTAGGATTTAACAAAAATGTATCGGTGTATCTCTCAGCTGCAGATCCGCAAATCGTGTGTGTGAGACAAATAGATGTAGGTCGTTGGGGGAACCCTCCGCACACCTCACAGCAGTCCCGGCCAAGCAAGAAAAGATGGTGCTCGCAGTGATATTGGTTCACGGATGGCGCCGTGCAGAAACAGAACAAGCAGGGAATCACCAGCACTCGGTAATGAAAGCAAATTTGTCCCTTTTATTGGACAGAGGCGTCATAGAAATCAAAAGAACCGACGTTTCGGGGCCGCACAGGGTCCCTTCCTCAAGGCAGAAAACATGACAACATAATGATCATCATAACCCACATATATATCCCCTGTAATCAATCATTAGGAGAATACACCCATAGTGACGTCATAATGGTGGCAAAAAGCGCCATGTTTAAAGATCAAAAAAGTGACAAAGCAGAAAACAAACACCGTAAATAAATAATCGTACCAACAATCGAAGCATCCAGGCAGGTGCTGTGGCTGCATAGCGGTTGGCATAATCACGGCATCAGTATAGAGGCACAGATTGATCGTAATAGTATAATAGATGGGCATTTACGTCTCACTTCCACAGGACGCCGGCGCAGGAAATACCTGTCATAAGAGACGAGCCGTCGCGGCTCTCAGAGACCGCACGGCGCATGCGCTAAGACTACATACCATATATGGTGTGACCAGAGCCGAAGCTTCATAGGTCGCTATGGAGATTTAAGGATAGGTCTCCCAGACGTATAGGGCGCATGCATCGGAACCATCATAGCTTAACATATTTTTGTGTTTGTTCGTCATTTTTGGTCTAATTTAATATTTCGATACTTTCATTGACCCAGGAGTACTGCTTTGCCTGCATATTGGCTATATCGGCTATTTGACCTTGTATTTTGAATCGGCTGCGTCTACGCTATGATGGTTCCGACGCATGCGCCCTATACGTCTGGGAGACCTATTCTTGAGTCTCCATAGCGACCTATGAAGCTTCGGCTCTGGTCACACCATATATGGTATGTAGTCTTAGCGCATGCGCCGTGCATTCTCTGAGAGCCGCGACGGCTCGTCTCTTGTATGACAGGTATTTCCTGCGCCGGCATCCTGTGGAAGTGAGACGTAAATGCCCATCTATTATACTATTACGATCAATCTGTGCCTCTATACTGATGCCGTGATTATGCCAACCGCTATGCAGCCACAGCACCTGCCTGGATGCTTCGATTGTTGGTACGATTATTTATTTACGTTATTTTGTTTTCTGCTTTATTGTCACTTTTTTGATCTTTAACCACTTCAAGACCAGGTGTTTAGACCCCCTTCCTGGCCAGGCCATTTTTCAGTGTTCAGCGCTGCGATACTTTGACTGACGTTTATTCCGTCATGCAACGCTGTACTGAAATGAATTTTATACCATTTTTTGGGGACAGATAGGGCGTTATTTCGGTGGTATTTAATCACCACTGGGGTTTTTATTTTTTATTATAATTAGGAATTATAATTAATGTTCGGTTCTTTTGATTTTCTATGACGCCTCTGTCCAATAAAGGGACAAATTTGCTTTCATTACTGAGTGCTGGTGATTCCCTGCTTGTTCTGTGACAAATAATATTATTATTATTATTATACAGGATTTATATAGCGCCAATAGTTTGCGCAGCGCTTTACAATATAAGGAAGACATTACAGTCACATTACAATTTAAGACAAGATGGTAAGGAGGGCTTAATATACATTTTCTTTAATAGTTCAGCTTCTTGAATGCATTTTTAAGATTTAACTCCTGAGTTTACTGTCATTTTTAAACACTAATTTCTTGGATTATGAGATTCTAAGTCACCTTCTGGTTACTGCTTTGTCCAGTGTGTTCCTTCTACATGAAAAACTCAAAGCTCTATGCACCCAGATTTGGACGCTACATTCCAGGAGCCAACTGACCCACCGCATTTGCGTAAGGGTACTGGCCTTCATAGTGGCCTCTTTCAAAGCAGTTCATATGCCCAGTTTCATTCCAGACCATTGCAACTCCCACTGGTCTGTAAAGTTCTCAAGACGGGTGCCAATCTGTCATTTTGAAGAGTCGTCCTGAACTTTGTTGCTGGAAAAAGCTGGTCACTGGTCAGTAGCTTGGAACTTGGAGCGATTTTGTTCTGCCTTCAATGGTCATCTGACGGACAACACAATGACTTTGGCTTACATCAGCCATTGGGGTGGAACCAGGAGTCTCACAGCTGAAAGAGAAGCTGATCAGATTGTGGCTTGGGCAGAACTTCATATTCTAGCCCTGTCTAATGTGCACATCTCAGACATGGAGAATTGGCAGGCAGACTTCCTCCAAAAAAAATCTTAACTTGGGAAGTTTCTCTTCACCCTGGGGTGTTTTAAAGCCTTAGCCACAGATGGGGAGTGGGGGTGCCGGACATGCTCTTCATGGCTGAGGCTCAACAGCAAATACGGCAAGTTTGTCTTTAGGTCCAAGGATTCTCTAGCCTTCGTAGTGGATGCCCTGCTGACTGTGGGATTAGTTTACCCTGATCTACGACTTTACTCCTCTGAAGCTCACCTCATCTGCTCTACAAGACTGAGATGGAGGCCATTCACGTGAGTCTCATGGACCATCCTAGATTGTCCGGATCTTCTGCCCCAACGACCAGTTTACCAATCTGCTTCTCAGACGCTGCCTTAAACGGCCTGGTTGTTGAAGCCCAATTCCTGTAGGGACCATGGGGCTTACCTTATTCCGCAATCCCTATGCTCTTGAAAGCTGGGAAATTAACTTCTCTGTCATACCACCTCGAAAGCTTACCGTATTTTTCCGTGTATAAGACGCTACTTTTTCATTAAAATGTTTACCCAAAAATAGACGGGCGTCTTATACACGGGGGCTGAGAGGAGAACCGGGTTGCGAATTTCCGAGTGCAGATACCACTACAAACTAGTCTCACGAGTGAAACTTTGGATTGCAGAGACAAGACAAGTCTTCCTCCAATCATAAATCTTTTGTACCTGACGTCAGCTGTTGCTGGGGAGAGGGGAAGAATATTAGCTTGCCTCTGCAATCCGCTCTCCCCAGCAACAGCTGACGCCAGTCACAAAAGATTTATGATTGGAGGAAGACTTGTCTTGTCTCTGCAATCCGATCGTAAATCTTTTGTACCCGACGTCAGAGCGTGTAGCCTGTGCCAGAGCTGTAATGTCGGAGCATAAAGTGATTGACTCAGAGTTAAGTGTGATGAATTATATCATTTTTAATATTGATTTCTGAATTTTGGGTAAGAAAAGTTGGGGGCGTCTTATAGATGGAAAAATACGTTATTTCTCATGTTGCGATGCAAGGGATTTTATTCTGGGCACATTTGTACATTTCCCTGGTGGCTCCATGGCTTTTAACCTAGTTTTGTCAGTTCTCTAGAAACCCCACTCTATTTCTATCAAGATATTCTATCAAGTCAACTCGCACTCACAAGGTTGCCTTCCTTATTGACATCACTTCTCTAAAGAGTTGGAGTAGGCAGCCTTAACCTATAAAGAACCCATTTTGTGCTATACTTAGACAAGGTTTTGGTTAGGCAAACGGCTCTCCTCTTCCCAGGGTGACTTCTGCTTTTCTCCTTAACCAGAACACTGTTCCCATTTCTATGTCATTCTTTATGACCTAAGGGGATTTTTCTCCACTGTCTGAATGTTGTATGCACTGTTAGTCTAACTCTGCTACAGCTTCTTTTAGACTGACTAACCCTTCCATTGTCATTCCTGATGGCCTGTTTCTTCTTTCACTCAATGTGGAATCAGAAGCTCCTCTTCCAGCCTATAGACTTGACAGGCTCTGCATTTCCTATCAAAAGAGAACTTCACTAGCTTAATTAGTACTTCATGGGCTTTTCAACATGTTTAAGTTTTGCTAGGTTGCCACCTGGTCCTCTGTTTACACATTTGTCCTAAGTTTCACCAAGTGGATATTCATGCCTTATCTGAGGCCAGCTTCAGATGTAATGTTTCAGTACTTTCAGGTTGCTGAACCTGAAGAGAAAGAATGCAGCAACTAAGATGACGTAAAGTCAATCACTGCTAATAAACATTTGGTTTGAAGTTCTGCGAATGATAGTGGCCCCTGGTATTCAGACTTTAGCCACAGACATGGAACAAACAAAGCAAATGAAAGCCAGAATGCCTTCTCTGTTTAAGTCTTGCTGGTCGGTGACGTGTATAACTGCCATAGCTGTCAATGCATTGTGAAAATGCGAACTGCTTTGGCTGTTACCATATCTCTTTCATGATACATTTTTTCCTAATGTCTGGTTCAACAAAAGGAAATGCATGTGGTGTTATAGTAGTAACTTGTCCCTTTTTTTTTTTCTTTTGCGGAATCAGGGAGAACCTATCAAAAGATTTGTATCTAATGTCACAAATGGATAGTGATCAATTTGTACCTATATGGACTATTGCAAACATGGAAGGAATTAAGAAGCTGACCACTGACATGGACCTCATTGTTGATGTTCTGCGCTGTAAGTAAAACTTTGTAATTACTAAGTAAGGGTGCGCGGAAGCCCCAACCCATGGATTAAATGTGCCCTAATTTTTCACCACACACTTTACGAGTGGGCAAACACAGTAGAATTTCTTTCATAAATTTTCATTTCTGGAAAAAGAAAATGTTCACTAGATTTTTTTAAATGTTTACTGGGATCTAATTTCAGTTTTCAAATGTAGTGATAAAAACCTAAGGAGTAAGATGGGAAACTCTTCTGGTTTCTTATCAGAGTGAACAAAATTCTAACTGTAAATTAGATTTTTGTTTTGGGGGGAAAAAAATTGTACATTCTGTAGCATGCTTATGCTAAGCACAAAAGAAACCCCTTTATTATATCTGGAATTTCATTGAAGCAGCAGGCCATGGGCTCCTTCTGCCATCAGTCAAACTGTTGGGCGGAGAAGGGGGTAGCCTGCCGCAGGGCTGTGTGTGCCTATGAAGCACACACTTTGCTAAATAAAAACAAACCTGTGGGGATGCTAAAGTTAGAAAATATACTTTTCTCAGCACCTAGATCCTGTGAAATGTTAAGCCATATTCTTGCTGAGAAGATAATCTTGCACCATACTGCAGTGTCTCATGAGATCTGGAGTGCTCCTGGATCATGCTGGCAGAGCAGAATGAGGTCATCTCCAGCACTACAGAAGTTGAGGAAAAAGTATATTTATAATTTTCTTTTCTTTGTTTTCTCTTTGCAGGTTAAGTTTTACTTTGCTCCTAACAAGGGGGAAGGGGACCATTTTTGCATGTAGTGCATGGTCTGCTTTAACATCTTGCGCTTGTGAATATGTAGAACTGAATTTGATGCCTTTTTATGCTGTAAAACTGTTATCTCATTTCCCTAATCTTAAAACTTCTGTTTTCAGCGACTCCTGTGGTGCAAGTTGATGAGAAAGGCGAGAAAGTGAGACCAAATCATAAGCGATGTATTATCATTCTACGTGAAATCCCAGAAACCACTCCTGTAGAGGTATGATGGCTGATGTAGACCTTGGGATTTCTAGACATTGTTGTACTTCCATTTGCTCAGTTGGCTGCCTAATTGCTACATCTTACTGGGTTTATGAATTGTTTGTATGTATATATAATATAAAATCATATTCTAATTTGTATCTTGTTTTTGCTTGTCTTCCTTACAGGAGGTGAAAGCATTATTTGATAATGAAAATTGCCCCAAAGTAATAAGTTGTGAGTTTGCTCACAATAACAACTGGTATGTTACATTCCAGTCCGATACTGATGCACAGCAGGTAAGTCTTCTGTTTAGTCATGCTTGTTAGAAGTTCAAGGCATTGCTAAGGGCTCGTTCATACCAGAACTGCGTGCGTTTTACCGCGGTTGATAGTTTTAATTTTTTTTTTAAATATAAAATGGGTTTTTAGGTGCATTCCAGTGCGTTTGCAAGCATTTTTGATGCGTTCCGATGCAACTAAAATAGGGCAAGCAGTATTTTTTTTTCTGACTGGGTTGGAACAGACTGCACTACTGTGAACAGCGCACCAGAAATTCCATAGGAAAGCATTGTGATGTATTTTGGAATGCAGATGCCAAACTGAACAGACTCCATCTGGTGTGAACTAGCCCTAAAAGTGGAATGGATGTAACTTCTATTTGCTGCTTGTTTCTATGTGAACTATCGTTCCTTATTTTTTGGGGGGAAAAAAGTTTTATTAAATTTACAGCAATTTTTACATTTGTAAAACAAACATCACTTCAAAGTCATAAGCATACCTACCACACAGTTGTTGATCACAGCCAGAACACTCTATCCATAAACATATACATGGTGGATGAAGAACGTAAAACAATGTTCCCTTTATAAACAAGTATTCATACAGTGCCATCAAGCATTACCCCATTACTCTAAGGCCTGCCTCCAAAGGAGGTTATCAATCTTGGCCTGTCATTTTAATCAGAAGGAAAATTAGTCTGTTCAAGAAAGGCTGCAGAGTCATTTGCACACATAATAAATCTCATAGCTTAGGAGACCTGAAGCATGTTGATTGCAGTATTGTCTGTAGTCACTCCCATAACCGGTCATCTTTGCACAGTGGATTTTAGATAAAGGCGCAGACTTGCCTCGGATGTTGTTTAGCCTTACATTATCTCAGTGCTTTGAATTACAGAAAGATGCCTCTTTAACCACTTCAAGACCAGGTGTTTATACCCCCTTCCTGACCAGGCCAATTTTCAGTATTTAGCGCTGCGGTACTTTGACATTTATTCCGTCATGCAACGCTGTACTGAAATTAATTTTATACCCTTTTTTGGGGACAGATAGAGCTTTCTTTTTGGTGGTATTTATTCACCTACAGGTTTTTATTTTTTACTATATTTCAGAAAATGTACCTTACATTTTGAAAAAAAAGTGTTTTTTACATTATTAGGAAACGATTATTACCCAATTTTTTTGTAAAATATAAAAGACGGGGTCACGTCGGGTAAATAGACACCAAACATGTCATGCTTAAAAATTGTGCGCACCCACGAAATGGCAAAAAATTGACCATATGCGACGCTTTAAATATTTTTACCGCTCATCCGTTTAGTGTTATCAGTGATTGATGGCCCTAAAATGATTGCTCTCCAACGTTCGCGGCGATATGTAACGTGCGGCGTAATGGGCGCAATCATCGTTTTCGCAGCTATGCGCACCTGACGCTGTTTGTATGGGTGGGGTTTTTTTTTTAATTCCTTTTTATGTGCGACTTTTTATTTTGGAAACTTTTAATTTTTTTTCCTATTTGTTTTTTTCACTTAGCAATAAAGTTATCACATAGAGGAGTTTCTTAGCCCCCTATGTGATGGCAAAAGATGTGGCAGGTCCTCTTTATGGAGACATCAGGTGTCTCCAAGACCCCTGTCACCTAGTCAGCTCACACAAGCGATCCGCCGGCTCTATAGCCGGCGGATCGCTTGTATGTTAACAGGCATCGGTGCCTGTTTTTAAATCGCCGGTGTTTCCTGCGCGCTCAGGTGGGGGTGGCTGAGCGGACGCCCGATCAGATCGATCTAGAGACCTCTCGGTGGTTAAAGGAAACTTCTCTCTCTCCCCCCTACCTTAGAATCTCTACCTGCTGAGTTTACATTATTAAGCTACAGCTGGGGGACCCTAACCCCTTATATCTATCCAGGTTCTACCCCACTCCTTGTATGGTCAGTTCTGATTGTTCCATAATTCTTTGGAATATAAGTGCATTTGGTCTTCCATTTCTTTTAGAATCCTGATGCATCTTTTGTTATACCTTGTTGAATTGACCATTTGTTTACCTATACTTCTGAAAACCAAATAAAACGTTTGTGAAAAGAGATTTTATAACGCTAGTGTAAACCTCCTGCAACAAACATTTGCGGCTACCATCATTTTACTGTACAGGTTCTCTGCCTTCAGAAAATATTGTTTTAGGTAGTTTCAAGTAGGTCTACATGGTAAATAAAAAAGCACTTTTCTTACATCACAGGATCTTAGACTACTGTGTTTTTATATACGGTTACCGTCAGGTGATTAAAAACAGGCACACCTAGCTGTAAGGACAGACCCATATAACCCCTCACTCCCAACAAGCCTCAATTTTTGCTTCAGTGTCCTTGGGTGGACAGTTCTCTCTGTCTGTACTGTGCCTATGCCCACCAGTTTCCTTCCCCATGTGCCACAGCTGGGTTCTCCTCTGCCTCCTTCCTGCTATACAGGAATTAGCACCGTGAACCTTGGATGTACTGGGCTTTTAAGCATAATGTGCTTACTGAAGGCACACCCTCCTACTCTGCAGTAGCAGGTCATGAGTACCCCTCACACACTGCAGATCATAGCTGCAAGGGGAGCCAGCCAGGACACTCAGCTAATAGTCAAAGTGGGTGCCTGAGTAGGGTTCACCCTCTTTGTCCAGGGAGAAAGGCTCAGCTACAATGTCTGATTGTATAAGTTGCAAAGGAGCACCCTCATCCTCCCCCAGTGTCTGATTTTCCTCTAACTGCTTAGGTCAATGAAACTTCCTTAGCCTGCAAAGATTTGAAAACTCAGGGTTCCTTCACGTTCAAATATCCTGCATGGAATCTGCCAGGTCAATCGTTGTTTCCCTTCAACTAGGGAATCTTCTGGCCTCTGTGGACATCAAGGATGCCTACTTGTACGTTCTTATATTTCCACTCCATCAGCGTGACCAGTGTTTTACCGTGGATGCTGCGGCTTGATGCATGGGCAGATTTTGCAGCAGAAGAGTAATGTGTGATGCCTTTACTGTACTATTAGTGCAAGACAAATCCGACCAAAATATGACTGAATATTCCTAGGTTCTTTGTGTTACTGCCTGCACAAAGGTGTAATAAACTTGGTCATAACTAATTTGAAACAGATTGGTAACCGCACAGAATGCACGTGTGAGGCGGGCTGACTGTGTCCACCTGTCAGTTTCAAGTGGACCCGATCAGATGCCCAATCTTAGTCTACGGGTAGGATGCAGGTAAAAACTGGATGGACGCAGATGTCACAGCGGTGACATCCGCTCTGTCCTAATCTGGCATAGGGATGTTTTATCAGTTCTGTTGCACAGCCAGGCAGCAGTGCTAAACAGGAGCTGTAAAGACAGACTTGACACATTTATTCTAATTGGGCAGTTTAATTCATTAATTCCTCCCCCCGCTGCTCTAAAATGGCACTGTGACAGAATTAATCCTGTCCCTTACCACTTCATTGTGCATCTGTATTGAGTGAAAAGCTCACTAATCTCCAGTGGTAAATCTGTCAGACATGTGGAAGTCAGTCTGTGTTTGCTGCCCAACATTACAGGTGCGTGGTCACAAATGCATATAAAAAATAAGTTAATTGCAAACTTGTTTGATAAATGCCGCCTCTATGTATATGCATTGTGCTGGATTGCTTTTCATTTAGCTATATTTGAAGCATATACACAAAAAGACCTGAAGTATTGCAGAATTTTGCTCTGTCGTGCCTGTTTTCACTTTCTACTTCATAATTACTCTTATTTCTTTGCTCAGGCTTTTAGGTATCTAAGGGAAGAAGTTAAAACATTTCAGGACAAGCCAATAATGGTAAGTTGCTTCATTCTAATAGTCTTGCAATGAATGTGTTTATGTAAAATCCTAGAAAAGGGTGTGCCCAGCATTGCATTAGGTCCGAACATGGGCGTTTATACTGGCAGCCCAAACCATTGTCTGAGCTTGTGTGCACCATTTATTTAGCTACTTTTTCCACCAAAAACCTTTCTATCTACTAGGTTGTTTTTTGGTTACAATTTATAACATTGTGCCTCAAACATGGTCTCCAAGCCCAGCACCTTACTTTGAAACACCGCTGGTAAGCTGATTATAAAAAGGGGTTTGTTTTTTTTGGTTACAAAGTAAAAAAACAACAAAACGGTACACTTGTGCTTGAGCAGACAGTACTATTCTTGATACTGGATTGGTTTATTTGGTCATTGTAGTTTAGTTTATGGCCCAGTGATGATAACTTGCGCCTTGAGGGTAGAAAGGTTCACATTCATACACGAGCTGCTTATTAAGTTCCAATCCCATCCCTCTTCCCTCTGTTTTTAAAAATATACAGCTCTCGGAGACCTGGAAGATCATTTCTGGCCTCTGACGGCAAGTTTTTGCTCAGTGTGTGACTGCTGAACCTTCCCTGTGATTGCAAGATTATGAGATCTGAGGGCCTCTTGCGCCATTAAAAATCTTATGTGCCGGTGCAAGTGTGATCCATAAGGTTGAGGCAAACCCTGTGTGAAGTGGCACATTAGAGAAATGAAAGTCTCACCCTAGCCAACCATCTATGGAGACTATGAACGCCTTATAATTGTAATAGGTGTGTGTGCTAAAGAAATTGAGGTCTGGTATTTCACCAACTGCCCCTGAGGGATAGAAGAAATTGTCAGGGTACTTGAAGCTATAAACTCCATCCAAAAGGGAAGAAGTTAAAACATTTCAGGACAAGCCAATAATGGTAAGTTGCTTCATTCTAATAATCTTGCAATGAATGTGTTGTAAAATCCTAGAAAAGGGTGTGCCCAGCACTGCATTAGGTCAGAACATGGATCCAACTGCCCCTGAGGGATAGAAGAAATTGTCAGGGTACTTGAAGCTATAAACTCCATCCAAAATTCCAGTAACATCTTTGGATGGACTGACCTTTTAATCGCAGACTTTTTAAGTTAAAAGTAAGATCTTGCATATTTAATCCTACCCCCTCTCGTCTAAAAATTAGAGTGCACTTCCAGTACATATTGCCTAATCCACCACCACTTTTTTCATGGCATCACTTAACGACCAATTCGTTTAACGACCTGGTCGTAGGAACGGAACTCGGTCGTTAAGTGAGGAATACCTGTATAATCTGTATTGTATAGTGACTGGCCTCATCTTTGGCTAAATGTTTTGCTCATTAATATCCTAGCAAAGGGTTTTTTGAGGTGGGCTCTCTCGATCATGGACCCAGCCATTTCCTGTCTTAACAAAGCCATTAATGATCCTTGCTGAGTATGTTCCAGTATTAAAGGACCCTGTGGAATAAAGGTTTAAAGTGCATTTTTCCACTTTTGCAGTCAAAATTGAGAAAGCCAATCAACATGTTACCAAATTACATGGGTAATTTAGAAAATATATGTATTACAGATCTGTTTATCTTGCTCCTTTCAATTTCAATAAGCACAATCTGACTGTCCTAATAGGAAGACTTGGGAAAAGCTGAGTGCCCCCTCATTACAATACAAAGTCTCCAGGGCTTTGACACTTCACTAGCACACACAGTCCTGCTCATCTAGTTAAAAGTGACAATGAAATCTGTCGGCACAGTACAGACACGGTTAATTAGTTGAAACAAGCCCCCCAACTTTAAGGCATTTGTTGCCTTAAAGTTGGAGCAACACTTTTCTTCGAGGTTTCCACTATTTTGTGCCTTCTGAGTGTCACACAGGGGCTTGTGTTGGGTATAATGCCAAACCCATTGGCAGACCAAGAGGAAGGAATTCAATTGCTATTAACATTATGATCACATCTACTATGCAAGTTCAACCTCTAAAGTGTGTTTTTGGTCTGCAGGCTCCTTTTCCTAATGGTGGTTTTGTAAATGGTTTTAATTCTTCGGGATCTTATAAAACAAGTGCTGCTTCAATAAGTATAGGAAGACCTTTCCATAGAGGCCGGTATGTATATATAGATCTTGTAATAGTCTAATGAGGTGATCACGCTTAACTATTATATTGACACGATCTCTGAACATTCTTAGACTGTGGTGTCTGTTTTTAGTTCTCACTTTAAAATGTAATACATTCCATGCACATGCCAATTTGCTCATTAGGGACTGTTAAACATCCGCAGAGAGGATTGACGTTCAGCTCTGCAAACAAAAGAATAGTTTTAGCAATTCATTGTATTGTGTTAAAACTGTCTGACGAAAACTTTCTGGAATGGTTCAGCTAGCTTCTCATTTGTTAAAGACTGGGTAAGTTTTAGAGTCCTGTAAGGTCACAGGCTGAGTTAAAATGTAATAACCAGGGGATGTTCTGAGCCGGTTTCCATTGTCACTGATTTCTGCTTGCATGGATAGAACCTTTGCAATGTATTTTTTTTTTTTGGGTTGATAGTAATACGTGGACCACCAGAATTATTTTATTTGAAATATGATCGCATTTTATTTTTTTCCAATTTAATCGAAAAATAATCGGCCAGCTAATTGATAATGAAAATAATTAGTTGCTACATTGAACAGGTTAATGGTGAATCTGACTTAAAATTATTTTCTGGCTAGCAGTGGTAATAGGCTTATGGTATGTGCTCTTAGGCAGTGTTTTTACTGTTTAACCCCTTCGTGACTGACTACGTACAGTGTACGTCGCCAGCATCGGGGCTGTTTAAACAGACTCCCGGCGACTTTTGCCGCCGGGACTCTGTTTAAACTTGTAGAGCCGACTGTCGGCTTTACAACAGAAGCGATCCTGGCGACTTACCTGTCGCCAGATCGCTTCTGCGTCCCGAAGAAGGGGCCCCCCCCCCGCCGGACACCCCCGCCGTGCTTCCCGGGCTCCGTTGCCCCTCCTACGGGCCCGGGACCGGCGATCTTTGTGTCCGCGGGGAGCTGGGGAGGAGGTCGACGAACTTCCGTTCATCGATCCCCTCCCCGTTCTATGGGACCGGGAGCGATGCAGATTGCATCACTTCCGGTCCCTGGGCTGTCAGTTCTGGGCTCCTGCAGCCCAGCTATAAGCTATTGAAGTGCGATCTGCACTTCAATAGCTTATTTCCAGTGTAAAGGTGACACTGAGGGTCTTTTGGACCCCCAGCATCACCTTAAAGAGGACCTGTCACCACCATCTGCTATTACATGGGGGGGCTTGCAAGCCCCCCCATGTGATAGCAGTCAAAGTAAAGTAAAAAAAAAAAAAAAAACAGTTTTTAAAATTAAAATGAAATAAAATAAATCTAATAATAAAAAAAAAAAAATTTAAAAGTACCCCGCCCCCGCGAGCACGCGCGTCGCCACGTAAACACGCGTCGGGTGCGCCTACGCATGAAAACGACGAACGCGCTACACATGTTGGGTATCGCCGCGCACGCCGGAGTGAGAGCAATAATTCTAGGGGCTGTATTTTGGGGTATCTCTAAATTGATGACCTGTGGGGGCTTTTAAAGTGTCTTTTATTGATTTTTTGGGGTACTGCAGTTTTTCGCCGTTTCACGGTCGCACGCAATCTGTAAACTGGGCATGTTGGGTATCGTTTTACTCGTTGTAACCTCATCTTTTATATTTCATTAAAAAAATAGGTAATTTGTTGTGTTTTGGGGCATTTCATTAAATTTGTCACTAAATTTTGGGGTTTAATAAGGAGTTGCGCTAATATTGCGCAACATAAAAATTTTCAACTACCACCATTTTATTCTATAGGGTCTTGGCATTCAGAAAATATATAATGTTGGGGGGTTTTACGTCATTTTCAGGCCTAAAATGTGGAATATAACATTGGTGCAAAAATGGAAAAAAGGGCCTCAGTCATGAAGGGGTTAATGTTTTTCAATTGGCTGACAAGTTTACTTTTGGGGGGAAACACTTCATGATCTACTTAGTATAAGACGCACACTGAAGCTGTTGGCAAGAAACAGAGGCGTCAGTTTTGCAGTAAATGTAAACACCCACACTAATGAAAAAAAACCTGCATTTATAAACCTTTTTTTTTTGCACTGCGGTCTGCATAGAATGATTGCCCCGATCAGTGGATTGTAGGTGGTATACACAGGATCTTAGACTCTTCCTCCAACCCATGTCCCTGCCAAAGTATGGACCTTTGGTTATGGGGATGTAGGAAGCAATTAGTGGACTACAAGTGTGGCGACTTGTTTATCTTCTTATTCACTACTTGTTGCTTAGCTGAGGGCTCCGTAAAGTAACCTTTTAGGCTTCCTGTACAGTTTAAATCAGTGGTTCTCAACTCGTGGGTCGCGACCCAAAAGTGGGTCGCGACACCCTCTGCAGTGGGTCGCGGTTATATATATATATAATGTTGCTGAATACTGCACAAGTTGTTTTGTGTAATAAATTTAAATGTTTCAGAAATGAAATCATTTTTGGGTCACGCCTTAATGACCAAGGAAACATGTGGGTCCCGAGGTTACACGGGTTGAGAACCACTGGTTTAAATTACTTTATTAAAGATTAAATTCTTATTCAATTGATAGTGGTACTTTGTGTCCCCAGGTCTGTCTTTTAACACTTGCGTTCCATATTACACCATATGCAAGGGTGTAACAATATGAAACCTGGTCACAACAGTGGAATTGGCCTTTAAAAACAAACTACATGAACTCTGTCCTTCGATACACTGCAACAAAATCTAGTCTGTTCCTGCTGTTGACATTTCATCCACATGCATCCTGTTTTATGGTCTGCCCTAGGTAGTTGTGTGGTCTACTTGAATTTACAGCATACATAGCACAAGAAACAGGAAGCTGTAGGAAGCAGGTGAACCAGGGAGAGCTTAGATTTTGTGGAGTGTATCTAACGAAGGTAACCATGAATGTACTTTGTACTGGGATACTTCCTGGATTTGGCCTTTATTTGGGTATATTGGTACTTGGCCATTTTGCTAGCTTACTAGTGGTTTTGTTGCCAGTGCAGACTGCTTTAACCAAATTTAATTCAAATGTTTCAGGGAATTTCTCAAAACATTTAATTCTAGCTGTGAATTGCCGTTGTGTTTATGCGAGACCGGTTTGATTTTTTGCTTTTAATTTTTAGTGTGAAGACTCAATTTAGATCCTCCACAAACTCTTCAGAAAGGACTACTGCCAGCGGCACTACAGTTCCAGTATCATTAGCAGACATAAATGTAAATAGAGCACGTTCCTACCCTTCAGAAAGGCACAACGCATCTTTAACAGGACACCAGGATAGCATTTTTTCAAAAGACACACTGTCTCTACATCCGGAACAGAATGGTATGGATGGAGGGGTCCGAGGCAGGTACGTCATGCTGCTTAGCTTTTTTCACTTTTCCTCCTAATCTCTTGTACACTGTTTTGTTTGCATGCACACGGGTAAATTAAGTAATTGAATCCGTTTCTCACTTATCTGCAGCCATCTCTTGTTTGACAATGTTAATGAAAACTGTATTGTTTATGGTGTAAATAGCAAGTGTTCACAGGTCAAATTGTCATGATTTTGTACTGGTGCAATATACATTATGTGCAGA
>NW_017307026.1:336168-349201 GCF_000935625.1 Nanorana parkeri | reverse complement strand
AAAAACTTATTTCAGTTTTGGAAAGGTTCAGGCACCATTTTTTATGTAGGTGTTGGTTACTTTTTCTTGTACTGCACATGCCCAGTCACCATTTTCTGTGCATTGCATTGTTGCCCTCTTGGCCAGTTGTGCAGTCAGCACCACAAGAGTTGTTGGGACATGAGGAGGCCTCAGGAATGCAATGTTTCTCACAGTTTAGGTACATGGGGCAGGTTTGACTTGTAGATTTAACATTTTCAGAATCTAAGCTGGGAGCAGGTAAAAGGTGACATGTAACTTGTGTTCATACGACTAGTTGATTTTTATTTCTATTATATGTCCGCAATGTCTACGGCTACAGAGGTGATTGAGAGTTTTTTTGTTGGAAATGCGACAGCCTATTCTAATGTACTGTGTGTGATGTGTTTTGAGCTATAGATGGCAGTGTAGTGCAATGTTACACTTTATATGAATGCTTATCTATGATACACATTACATTTTCCTATCTTTTCGTCTCCTGTACAATGCGGTTTACATACATGTAACGTTCTAGGCAAGTAAAACTTTAGTATTCCTCAAGATCTTAGTGCTTCATCTAAACACATAACCAACAGTTTTAATGTAATTTTACTGCTTATTCCAAATGGGCCAGTTCTGTAATGTGCATGTTATAGCTATAGGTTTTTTAGGTGAATGTATCTGTGTGAGGGCCCATTTACACCACATCCAGATAATCACCAGACCAGATTGTTCCTGGACCCAAAATGCATCCTAATGTATCCCTATGCTTTTTATGGCCTCTGTTCACACCAGCGCAGTCCAGACCAGAAAAATACTGCATGTCTCATTTTGTCTGGTCTGGAATGCATGGAAACGCATCAACAATTCATACAAACGCACTGGAATGTATCTAAAAGCCGATTTTCAGCTTAAAAATAAAATAAACCGCTCCGGATCACAGCAAAAACACACTGCGTTCCAGATCTGGTCTGGAAAATGGTGTGAACCTGCCCTTAATCATATAGCACCCCTGATAACTGAAGTTTAGTAAATGACACATTGTATGTAACATCAGACAACCATACAGTAAATATTTGTCCGTTAGTGCATGGCATGGTTATAGATAACGCAGTGCTGTGTAAAAATGGCAACCAAGGTGTAGAAACAGTGACTAGACAAGGCAAGTAGAAGTGATGGTCCTTAACACAAAACCCTGTTTGCTTTGTTGAGGACAGACTGAGGTGGGCATAGTGGATTTTGCAGAGACATTGGTGAATGTGTAGGATATGTTGTGTACATAAAGGCACCTTAGTGGGTATCTAAATTGTCCATTATGTGCAATTCTGTGGACAGAAGTTGCAGTTAAATATCCATGCTTCCACCTGGCTCTGTACATCTCTATGTAGGAGCAGGTCAAGTCATTGTGATTTTAATCTTCGTCCTCCCCACTGCGATATCACTTCAAGTTGCAAAATTATTTTAACAGCTTGTTCACAGCAGCAGTGACACAACTACATGGCTGCTGGTATGCATGTGCCCGAACAGTTCCAATGCACTCGATCAAGTTTTTTTTTTTTTTATTGTTAGAACTTCATTGAAATGTCACAAGTGACATTTTTATTAAGTTCTATGGGCACAGCACACTGTACCATACTGAATGCTGTTCTTTTTTAAGCACGCCACTGCAATGCGGTGGCTGTCCCTACCCATGACAAGGCAAATTGCCTTCTCTTGCATTCATGCTGCTCTGGAAAAAATGGGAAGCACAACCCAAATTAATATGGTGTTAATGAGGTGGAAGAAGAGTGACAAAGGCCACTCCTGTTATCTGTGGTGTATGCAAACCCCAACATTGAGCTTATTTGCTCCCTTTTTGGTCTGCTAAATGTCATTGAATGTTTTTGTTTTTCCTGTTGAGTAAGTACAAAAAATTGTTTATCTTCCCAGAAACTAGTGAGCTGATAACTCTTTGTTCTCTGTCAATGCCTACTATTATCAGATGGCATTGTTTCCAGTTCTCTTCATGGGCTAAACAGATTTCTTTATGATGCAGGCGAGAGAGTGAGGTGTTCTGTAGTTCTAAAAACTTCTGTTCTAGGGTGGTGATGTGCTCCTCCTTAGGTCGCAGTGAGTGGTCGTCACCCTAGGACAGGAATAGTTACTGGCAGGGTCACCTAGTGAAAAAGGACTGCAAAGTTGCGCTATATTACTTTTGTTTTCCTTTACACAGTATTTCCTGTAACAATAGGATTTTAGTAGAGCAGATGTACCATACCGGTTTTACTATGGGACACAAATGTTAACATTTTTTTCTTCCATTCCTAAACAATCTTCATGTCTTCAAACCCTGCATGATGGGTTACCATCCCCCCAGTAGTTTGGTGTGACAATGTTAACAAACCCAGTTCTTCACCCTGCAACTAATAAGCTAAAAACGATTGTGAGTGGTTTTAAAAACTGGCTCTCCTACCTGGGGGGAAAAGGGATCGGGTGTTATTTTTGAATAAATCCAGATATGGTCAATGGCTACCAGAACTATATGGACCTTCCTTTGTGTGAGCTTTGAAGTGCACCTGTGCCCAGACTGTTTATACATATTTTTAATCAGTAAAATTACTTTTTAACAAGCCATCCTTGACCTCTAGCTGCTTGTACTGCAAAGCAATTCTCCAACCTCCTCGAAGATCACAACAAGAATTCCAAGATCAGGTTTTATTTCTGCTTGGTTTACTTAAGAGCGCTGGCATGTTGCCAAGATTTTCAAGGAAAGAGAAAATGTGATTTCAGTGCCTTTTGTTGTGAAATATGAAGATTCCTTTTTCTATGCTTATAGTTAGAGGGGTGAGTGAGGGCTGGTTTGTGTTTAGTTCAGAAGTTAATACTTTTATATGCATACTCTGGACACAGGTTCCCTTTAAGCTAAGATGTTCAAAAACTGTTTAGCTCTGTGCCAATGTAATTGAACTGGTACCCCATGGCTAGCACTGGTCAGCTGCTTGTATTTCTTGAATAACGTTTTTCTTTTCCCTGTTACAGGAGAAGTGCTTTTAGAGGCAGAAGACGAAGAGAAGAGGACCGCACCACTGTAAGTTGCAGCTTATAATTTATTTGTATACTTGTTTTGATGTAGAAGACCTTGGTCCATTGTAAAATCAAAATGGAAAATGTTTGAGTAAACATTGAATTTACTTGGACTGTATTTAAAGCTCAGTCTAGTTGAAGACTATTAATAGTGTAGAAATGTTCATTAAAAAAATGTAAGATGACTCCTTTTATCTCGTATTTGTCACGTTAAAGACCTGGAAAGGGTTTTTTACTGTTTTACTATTTAACAAGTGTTGTGTGCATGCGTTTGTACACTTATGTATATGCATGTGATTATACTTCACTACACTGCTAAAGCAGATGCTTTTATTGGGATCTCCGATTTAGAGAGTGTGCTCATTTCCTGTCCCGTGCCCATAGAGAAAGTAAGGGGAAGTCTCCAGCAGAGCCATAAGGCTTTAATCCTGCAGTGTAAAAATAATGCTTACATGCCTGAAGTATTGATAACGTCATACGAGTCTGGTTCTGCATTCCATATTTGTATTTCCTTTCAGCAATGTTGGTATCGCAAAGCTAGATAGTTTCCTTTGTATGCATTTTGCTGTCAGATTCCATATAAAACTACACCACACTTTGGTCTTCTGTTTTTCTGTAAAATTTAATGTTTTTAGTTTCTAAAGTAGAGCAAGACCCCACTTTCCCCTTCTGCTGCCCTTGTAAAAATATTGAAAATCCTCATTCGTCTATACCTTAGTGCATCCATACATTTGGGAGTACTAGCCTTAACTGGGCACACGAAGACTTGGAATGTTCCCCTTAGAGAGCGATCAGGATCTCTTATGTACTTGTGTACTTCTCATGTTTGAATGCACTTCAATATTATGTTTAGAAAGAATGCCTTGTAACCTCCTGTAACTGTCCTCTGACTGTATAGCTACATAACCTTTGCTTGAGATATTCTATTAGGAATTAGTGCAGCCTAATAAGGTCCTTTAGTAGCATAGCAGTATCCATAAATTGGCATCTTCTTGCTATTTGCTTTGGCTGTGTCAAGCATATAAAAGTGACATTTGCTACATAATGGTACAGGACTCCTGATCTGCCCACTTGTTCTGGGACACTGGTTCAAATAGTACTGAAACAAAATGCAGTTTTCCCTCTTGACCACAGTTTTGATGCACACGTATATTTAATAATTGTTTTGCTTGGCAGCAAATACAATACTTTCTTGTTTCCAACACTGTTTGTCTGAGCTTTGCCACAGCCATAGAAATCATTTCATAGCATCCACTCTCATTTTGTTTCAGCTGTCCTGTTTGTGTGCTCTCTGGCTTTTTAAATGCATATTCTGTTGGATCTAGGTCTTGCTGCTCTCAACTTGGCCATGATCTCTGATGTTGAGATAAAGTACTGAGGATATTGGATAAGTATTTCAGATAGGCATGCATTTTCAAACGAAGAGTTCTCAGTACAGATTTTCTTTGCAAGGGGCAAACATTCTCAAATGTTAATATACATCCAAACCAGTTCTTAATGGTCTGATATAAATGGACTCCTTTCATTGCTTGGTATATGTGCCAATGATCTCTTAAGAAGGATCTCAGTTCAGTTTGGTATATCCATCTCCTACAAAAGAAATTGAGGCAGAGTGCTTAGGGTTTCACACTTTTGGTCAGCAATAAAGACAATCTGGAGCTGAATTTTTCCAGAAGAGTATTTTAGCCATTTTGGTTAACTATCAATGCAAGGCTTCATGTTAACAATTCCACAGTAACTTGTCTTCTATTTTATAGTTGATCAAAGGACATGACTGCAATGTCCAAATGCTTTTATACCCGTAGAGCCCGTAGTACATTTCCCCCCCCTCCCTCTCAGGATATACAGCCAGGGCAAAATCTGATTTAGTGAGATTTGTTTGCATATAATCTGGCTAGTATTTAAATATAAAGAAAGGCAATATGTAGCTGTTTGGTATCACACAATTATGCAACAGTCTCTTTCCAGCTCCCTGTTTTTTGTGTTTATTTTCCTGTGACATAACTGCTGTTTTAGTTTTTACCTGCAGCACAACTTGCTAGAGAAATCTTGCATGTTTTTTCCAGAAATTGACGGTTTTCACGATCCATTGTATGTGAATGGTTGGGTTTAAGTACTCCAAGTCATATCTGTTTAGAACAGACCTCTGAACAGACCTCTGCCGTGTGCAGGTCTGTGCTTCTTACCAAAACAGCAGGATTTCTATTGCATGGGCAATTTCTATGATATAAACTTGGGTACTCTCTCTATATAGGTTTTCTTATATAATCGATTGTAGCTTTACCCTTACCACAAACACAACAAACATTTTAACTTCTGCGGTATTTGACAGCCCAATGATGATCAAGTATCGCGCTTAGAGGGAACAGGGCTGGGCATTCAGAAGTCTGAGCTCCTCCTTTTCATTCTTTCTCTATTCTTTAATCCATCATTTACTTTCTGATCACTCCTTATCTTCTACTCAGACCATGTTTGTTCAGTCTTCTCAATGATCGCAAGATTATGAGATCTGAGGGCTTTGGTCATTCTTTGTTTCTACTGAATAGTTTGGGCTGATGCACTTGATCTGTATTTCAGCGCCCTTTGACCACAATGGAAGAGATGGCACCGACACCAAAGTTTGACTTATTGGCATCTAATTTTCCTCCACTGCCTGGAAGTATAGCAAGCACACCCGGAGAGCCTGTACTTGAAAGTAGGATGGCTGATGTTGTGAAAGGAATTTACAAAGAAAAAGTGAGTATTATCTAACAAGATATTCTGAATAACTTGCCATTGCTTCATACACTGTTGTGTAGTGCTCACTTTGATTAATTTTCATGTAGTCCATATTTTCTTAATGTAAAAAAGAAAAGTGGAGAAACCCTCATAATGGAAACTCTATAATAGAGATCCTGCTACTGTAGGTAAAGTCCCTGCAGGTTATTGCCTGTCACTGACATAAGTTTTAGGTGGACTGGCTTGTTTCAAATGTTGTATCGGTATGCATAGTACTAAGTATATTGTATGCTATCCAGTAATTCTGCTTTTTCTTTAAGGAGAATAAAACATTTCCTCCAACTATGTCTACGCATACTCAGGATGAACCTGTAAAAAACACACTTCAGCAGTCTGTCACATGCTCCATGCACAGTACTGTGGAGGATGTTACCCCACTTCCAGCTCCCCCTAGGTAAGCCAATTTAGTCAATGTTTTGATGGGCATATTTGGAAACTATGGATATCCTTATCAATTAAAATATTGAGTCTCTTTATTTTGAAATGGAAATCCCATTTGTTGCGCAGGTCAATAATAATGTTCAGGTCCCTATCCCACTGTTGGCTTAAGACACAAATGCTAGCAAGTTCAATGCTGCTGCTACTAATCTGCAGGGGGTTCATATTTCTTCATTGCTACGTTGGATCACCACTTTTTCCTACAGTGTTGACACAAGGTGCCCTCCAGCCTCCACACATCACCATCATTAACTTGAATAGATGACAGCTGGCACTTGTAAACGCCAGATTAGGGATTCCTGCTGCAGGAAAACGCAAGTTTCTGACGCAGGAATCCCTAATCGCACCTAAACCTACAGATATGAATGGGGCCTTATTGTGTGTGTGTGTATTGGGGTCCATAGTGCCATATCGCGTATAGTAAAATTTTATTTTAAAGTATGTAATTTGTCGAGCGCCCCCATGGGAGCAAAAAATTTGTCGAGTGAGGGAATTGAGTTTGAGACCCCTGCTGTAGAGGGTTTCCCTGTTTTAGGACCACGTGGACAAGAGGTTGGAAGCCACCCTGCCTCTTGGTGTTCAGCTTTAACTGCCCGGCTGTTGGACAACCAGTGATGTTTTGGACGCTGTTATCCCTGTGCTCCTAAAAGTTAGCAAGTTGACCACCTGTGTTGGCTACCATCACACCTGGAAGGCTTATTTTGTTTGGTGCAAAGCGAGGTAAGTGTCATGGAGCATTTTTTCCTCCAGTCTGACTTGGGCCAAGTTGAACATTGAATAATATTGAGGGACAAATTTCTGCTATGGCAGTTCTTTTCTAGAGACTACTTGCTTAGTGAAGACCTTCTAGTGAAGTTCTTCATGTTGTTCCTCCTATGCACAATCAGGTGACTCTTTAGTAGTTCAGATATCCCTCTGACCTTGCTCTCTTGCCTACCTTGTCACCCTCACTTCTGCAAGGCGTGTTTCAGAGTTGTTGGTCTTGACTTGTAACTAGCCCTTTTGGTTATCTACAAGGGTAAGGTAGTGCTAAGGCCTAGGGCCTCTTTTCTTCCTAAGGTGGACCCTGCTTTACACTTTAACCAGGATATTTCTTACCATACTTTGTCCTGCCTCTAAACGAAGGAGATTTCCTCTCCACAGTTTTGGATGTGGTTCGGCTGTACATCTCTGCTACTGATTCCATCTGCAAGTCCTTCTCCCTCTTTGTTATTCCTGAAGGGGAGCCGGCTTCTTGTTACACTATAGCTAAGCCGATTTGGTGAAAACAGTTGTTTACTGCGTTGCCTGCCCCTCTGTTGGGACTGCTTTTGGACATCCCATTGGTTCCATAATTAACTCCCTGTAATGTATGATCAAGTAGACATGCTGTCTTGCTGTAAAATCATTTTTTGGAGTACACCACAGCATCCTTCTGTGTCTTTGTGATCTACTCTTGAACTGCTTGCTACTAAACTGGGGCAGGCTGGGAGTGGGAGAGGGATTATACAGGGCTGTACTTTTGCCAGTGTCCAGTCATCTGAAGGTAACTGCATAATCCACTGGTCGCAGAATTAAGTCCTTTCTTCTCCCTCCCCCCCTTAAATTTTGTTGCTATATAATCTGTCTGCCTCAAAATATAAGACCCTAAGGCATGGTGGCTAACTCTGTTTCATCCCCCCCCTGTCCACTGGTAAACGGACACTTACAGGAGTGTCTATCTCAATTGTCTCTTAACAGCGCTAAGCTTCACCCCGCTGACCTTCACATTATTACTTTTTATTACACTTCAGGAAGTGTACTGCAATGAAGCTGCAGGGGAGTTAAGTATTCATCCTCTTTACATATGTTTTTGCTGTCTGGCACAGTAGGGGCAGAAGAGTAAGCAGGAACAAATGGTCATGGGTTGGGTGGGTAAATACACTCTTTATCTTGCCCTGTGATGATTAAGTATCGCGCTTAGAGGAGAAAGGACACAGTCTCGGAGTTTCTTTAATTTCTCAATCCTCACTCTCTCTCACACTCTCTCCCTCTCTCTTGCTCTCTCTCACTCCTCTCTCTTGCTCTCTCTCTCTTGCTCTCTCACTCCTCTCTCACTCCTCTCTCTTGCTCTCTCTCTCACTCCTCTCTCTTGCTCTCTCTCTATCTCTCTCTCTCTGTATATGACTAGTGTCCCTCCAATGACTGCAAGATTATGAGATCTGAGGGCTTTTATACTCTTATGTTGGGTTCCTACCTGTTACTATATTGTATTGGTGCCTAGTAGTGATGGAATTATTTTCAGAAAGGTTACTTTGTATTGTGTGTGTGATATATATAGATATATATATATATATATATAAGAGAGAGAGAGATATAGAGAGAGAGAAATTTTAAAAAATTATTTTACTGTGTTTTTTTTGTTTAGCAATCCCATTAATGAGAAAAAGGCCACAGAAATTTCTTGTCACAAAGATGTTGCCAGCCAGACATTGGCAGTGTTACCAGTGTGCAATGCTACTTCTGTAAAACCACCCAAAACTACCACCACTGCACCTATAGCAAGTGTGTCTCCTGCTCAGAGCACGCAGGTAAGTTGTTGTTTTTTTTTTAATATGATTATCACTTACCATGTGTACTTTTGTCAGCATCCTTACCTTGAAGGTCCTACAGGTTGCACTACTTCTGCCAGTCTTTATCCTTGTTGACTTGGGCTTTGGGAGACATGACTCTACATGGTATCCATTAGCATTTACAAAATGTATTCCCAGGTCCCTCTCATCTCCGTTATTTAACCACTTCAGCCTCTGCTCAACACCCTAAGCTGAATGGCTGACACCTAAACCCGAACTGTGACTGTTTAGTAAAACATAAAATTCGGGGTCACGTCGGGTAAATAGACAAACATGTCAAGCCCTAAAATTGGGTGCGCCCGCAAAAATCGCAAAAAACGCCCATAGGCGACGATTAAAATGCTTTTACTGCTCATCAGTTTAGTGTTATCAGTGATTAATGGCTCTAGAATTATTGCTCTCACTCCGACGTTTGCGGCGATATGTAACATGTGCGGCACAATCGTCATTTCCGAGTGTAGGTGCACCCGACACATCTGCGTGTGTATGTGGGGGGCGGGGACTTAAAAAAAATGTGTTTTTGTTTGGTTTTTTTTACACACAACTTTATTGCTATTACATGGGTGGGCTAAGAAGCCCCCTATGGGATAGCCAATTTACATGACTGGTCCTCTTTATGGAGACATCAGGGGTCTCCAAGACACCTAATGTCACCTAGGGACCCCCAGAGAAGCTGATGAAGCAGAGATCGGCTTCATCAGCTTCTCTAGCTGGAGAGTGACACTGAATGCAGGAAGTGATGCAATATACATCACTTCCTGCATTCGGGGACAGAGGAGATCAAAGGGAGTTTGTATACTGAACTCCCTTTGATCTTCTGTGTCAGAGCCGTGCCGGTCCTGGACGCATCGGGCACAGCGGATCTCGGGACCGGCAACGGCAGGGACAGCTGCTAATACAAGTACCAGAAGAAATTCGAGCAGTGTATAGCTAGCTTAAGTATCTTAGTGTTTTTACAGCTTGTTCGTCAGTGAAGTTGACAAACGCTATTTACACAGGAGTCCTTTCCTGTGTTTCTGCAGCAGAGACCTAGGATTTGCCTGTCAAACTTGCAAGCCCTGTGATTTCACAAGGTATATTGGCCACAATACAGGAGGAAGATTGGGGCATTCAAGGTACACCCAAGGTACTTGGAAGTATAGTTTTCTAGGGTGTTCTTAAAGTGTATCTTCCATAAAAATGGAAGGTCTACTGTATTGAAAGCCCCCAGCCCTCTGAAGTCAAATTGTTTGCAAATGATATTTATTAATAAAGCTGTTGCAACAAAACCAAACAAAATAAAAAAAACTTGCCTTGGCTCTGTCCTCTGACAGTTCCAGGAGGTGCAGAAGATGATACACGTTCGCACTGCTTCCACCAAGGGCAGCTGGGCACTCAAAATCCCACCAGAATACCCCCTGCAGTTGGCTGGTGTGCTTGCAATTGACTTGAGAAGTGGGGGCATTCTATATGCCGAAAGTGCCATTGTCCTGCCGATCGGCGCATCCCTGCTTTCTTTCCTCCTCGCTGGGCGCTGCTCTGTGTCCCAGCGGGGAGAAGCGAAAGTGTTACAGCCGAGCGATGTGAGCGGCCGGCGTCTCCTCGCACACTGCTCAGCCTCCCATCACCGTTCCGGTGTTCTGCATTGAAGTATAATGATTATACAGCAATGCTGAATACCACCAACTATGCAGGACTGCAAGTCCCAGCAATACATTATATTAAGTAGGGATGCACCTGTGCCAATACTGGGCATTTTCACAAGCACTCGTACTCGTGAAAATGACCCAATACTAAACGCAGATACCGGCACTGTCGAAACTTCCAGGGCTGCATCAGTCGCATTTGCGACCGGGCCCTGGTTTTCAGCCAGTTTGAGGGGCCCAGAGAGACCAGAACACTGACATTGATTTGCCATGTGTTCCGGAGATCGGGCGGGCGTACCTGCGTTGCCATTGACTTTATCCCCCAGTGAGCCGGCCGGGATGCGATCCAGTGCGTTCCAGCACGAATCGGGCCGGAACTTACTGGAACTGCTGTGAACTAGCCCTGAAAGTCATAACATACATAGAGGGGAATTTATCAACCAACTGGAGCAGACAGAATCTGGAGCAGTTACCTATTGCAACCAATCAGCATCCACCTTTTTATTTTTAAACCTTAAGGCTGTGTTTACACCTAGGCTTATTGAATATGCATGTTTGTTGCGCGTTTTTACCGCGATTCTTGAGCGTTACAGCGATGTTTGAGCGTTTTGTAGAGCGTTTGTCGAGCGTTGAACGCGCTACAAAATGTTCAGGTATGAACCAGGCATAACTGAACGAACTGAAGAGGGAAGTGTGTGTGTCGAAATTAATCAATAAAAAAAAATGTTTATTCATCGAACACGAAAATTTTAATTACCATAATATATATATATGATGTGTATAGAAAATGCATTAACCTCAAAGTCTAAAGATGACTGAGGAAAAATGGAGTCCCAGGTTTCAACACTTGTGACTTCGGTAATCCTAAGTGCACTGGGTTTGAAGAATGATCTGCATAGTAGTATTAATGTTTTTTGAGTGCATTCCTAAATTTTAAGTAACTGCATTGTTCCCCCTCTTTCTAGGAACCACGCAAATTAAGTTATGCTGAAGTATGTCAGAGACCTCCCAAGGAGCTTGCACCAGCTTCAGTTCAGCCACTTCGTGAGCTTCGCTCCAACATAGCACCACCTGCCAAAAATGAAGAAAGCACTACTCCAGAGAAGAACACTGAAAAGCCCCATGACAAGCTTGAAGGAAAAGTCAAAGAATCCCCTGGACATCGCAACAGTGGAACCCCCAGAGGAGGTGCAGGGAAAATCAGGGAACAGAGACGACAGTTTGGACGCAGGTCTTCACCTCAGGGAGCAACACGGCGTAATGGCAAGGAGCAATATGTGCCACCTAGATCACCAAAGTAAAAACTTCTTCTTGTGTTTAATTTAAAACTTCTAACTGGACTGATGACCTCAAAGAAAGACTTTGAAATTGGAAATGGTCATTAAATTTGTCTTACCCAATGTGGACATAATGGAATCCAAAATTCATCTCAGAGATAATAGATTTGAGGTGGTAGAGTTCCAGATGTGATTAAAGAGCATATAAATTAGTATGGTTTTTTTTTTTTTTTTCGTTTTTTCTTTTCATCTTAAATATTTTACGTTGCAGAAGTTACCTGCCATATGTCAGTTTCAGGGTTGTGACATAAACCTAGAAGACCCTCTAAAGAGGGTAAAAGAAAATATTTTTGAAAAATAGATGTTAAAAAAAAAAAATATAAAAAATATAGAAATTTAAAATTACTTTTTTAATCTATTTAAGGCTTTGCTGGTAGTATGTGTATGCCATTTTGGCCTTGAAGTTAAAATCATGGATGCGGTGTGTGGTCAGTGTGTAACTGTGGCCAGATACTGTTTTCGTCACGAATTATAAAACTGAATGTACAGGTGTTATGTAATGTCGGCTAGCTTGAAATATTAGTTTGTCTTTTGACCTTACTAAAATTTCTCTGTAAGCATTTTCCCTATCTTTAGAAAAACATGAAACTTCGAAAGATAGCAAAAAAGGCTTAGTTACAGCAAAGGCATGTGCATCGGTAATTCTTTTTTTTTTTTGTCCATCTTGTGCATGATAGTCACAACTGTAAATCTCTAAATCCAAAATATGTGTATGTCTTGTTTCAGAAAGGGCTATGCATAACTGACCTATGAATTCATATGGTTCTCGTTGGAGTGACTGATGTTATTGTGCTTTTTGTCATTGAAAAATGTCTTTTTTTCTTTTCTTTTTTCTACCTTTTTAGTATGAGATTATATACAGCAGTAGTCTGATTTTGTTTACCAAAATCAGTTTAACTGTGTAAAAACGTCTTACACTCTTTGGTAGACATAATAAACTTTAGTTACATTTTAAGTTTGCCCTCTGTTGTCCTCATCTTAGCAAATTTAATGCTAGGGCTTTCTAAAGAGCTTTTGTAAAGTAAGATGGACTTGTTTTGCCATTCATAGCTACTTTTTTTTTTAAATGGCCTTTATGCATAAAGTCAGAATTGCTTAAAATCCCAGCTTTAAAATATGAAATTCTACATGTGTACAAAATTCAAGGTATTCCATTTTTTGCTTTTAAATTGACCCTGTCAATCGCTTAAACCCCCCCCACCCC
>NW_017307026.1:313338-335885 GCF_000935625.1 Nanorana parkeri | reverse complement strand
ACTTGCCTATCTAGAGGCCTGTGCCTCCTACCTTTTTTTTGCTCTATTCCAGTACTGCAACCTTTTGTCATGTGGTTCCATCCTCTGACATCTATATGGTTGAAGTAACATCGGACACACTTAGGAGTGTTGAGTGCTGAAGAGTCTGAAGACTGCATTACTGTAACAGAGAAAAGTGTATACTACCACTTATATTGCAGGGAACTTTTGCATGGGATTTTTAAGCAACTGACAGTTGCGTTAAATTTGTAGCCATTTTAGGCTCCGCATGTATATACCGCAATCTTTCATTTCTCATGCAGCAGATTTGTCAGACTGCAGATGTCTTTCTGACCGCCCTCTTGTCATGTATACTACATAATATATGCACCAGAACCTGCAGCCACTTCTTATTTACTGACTTTGCGGCATGGGTTTAGTAGCTGTATTCTGAAACAGCTTTTGATCGCAAAAGGAAAGTAGACTGATGAAGAAGTGACTCTTTACAGCAGAACAGTAGCATACAACAGATGAGGCATACACAATTTTAATATTGTGCAATAATTAGCGATTGATCAGTTGCATGCTACTGGGAAGCTTGCATCATAGGAATCATAAGCGGATTCTCCCCCCCTCCCCAACTAAGTCTCGATTTAACAGGAGATTTTAGTAGTGCAATAGAGCTACCAAAAATCAGTCTATATATATATATATATATAATCAGGGCTAACACTTCATGGTGAACACACATAATGTGCGAGTGCCTCAAGGACTTTGCTACACTGGCAGTTTCTTGATATTGCACAACTGAATACCTTCTGAGAGCTTTGCACCAATTGTGACTGTCAATGGCATTAAACTATATGCAGCTTCTGTGTGTTCCAAAGACCTATATATTGTAAGTGAGTAAATGTCACTTACAGATTCTGTGATACGTTGTAGGTTAGAAGTGGTGGCCGTTGAGGTTGCAGTATTGGAACTGGGAAAACACCGGTTTAGCAAAGCACTTAGTGGATCTAGGCACTGACCTTCAGTGGGGGCACCGATGCAATTAAAGGTGTAGAATACCCCCCTTCAAGATCTAAGCTGTATCCTAAGACCTTCTTATATCAACAAATAATTGTAAAGAAGTAAATCCTTCTCCTTACATGTATAGTTTACTGAGTAGCTTTTTATTGTAATCTAGTTTACTCAGCGTAGGTTTACTGGCCATTTAAGTTTGTCATGGCAAATGCATGTCTACTTAAGTATACTAGTTTTCACTCTTCTTTCTCTGTGAAGACTTGCAGGGCCTACTCTGTGAAGATCTTGGTACAGTTTTCATCTAACATATCTTGGTCTCTGTATCTTGTTCTAGTGGAAATCTGAACATATTGATGCAGTGCATTTAACCATATTGTTTTGAAATAGGACTTGAGTTTTTCTTGTACTTTTTTTTTTTTCTTCTAGATGTAAAATAAATTATCATTGATTTGTGACTTGCAGAAATCCTATCATGTAAGTTGATTAATATGTGAATTTGAGAGGATGCTTTTGTGTGTTTAGCATTTTTTTTTTCTTCGGACTTCTAGTTCATGTACAGAAATAATGAGAAAATGTGTGAAGCGTTTGGCTTTTTCAGTATAAGCGCTACATTAGGATCTTTCCATAGCAAAAAAAAAAAGTATTTATTTAAATTTCTTGTGCAAGATGTTTTGGTGCCCTTCTAGATTTATTTTTCCTCCCCTGCGTGTGGATTGGGACTATTAGGACTATTAAAGTTATTACTAAGGCTGTGAAATATTTGGATTTGTGTATGAACTACAAATGCAGTATGTTGCATGACAAGCACACAGCCTTTTTTGGCTGGCTGCAACCTGTCATATTCTCCACATATATATGTATATTCTCAGGCAAATTTCAGATATCAGAATATACTGTTGTCAGTTCTGTTACAGGCAATCTTGTAACGCCAACAAAGCAGCCCTTTTTAATCAATATCTGCAATACCTGCCTACAATTACTGCTTTGTTCATAGCAATCATAATCTATTTAATAGATCCCTTGATTCGCATGTTTCATGAGAGCTTTTTTCTTTTCTCCTTCAGGGTGTTTGTGTTCTTGCATTTTTTTTCATTAACTTGCTACATCTTTTATTCTTTAATATTTCTACCACTATTAATACGTTTTACAATACATTGCAAAGTTCTAAGCATAGAAGTATAATCTGCATCTAAAACGGTGTGGTGTAACATTCCTGTTTGTTACCTAACATTAAGCTGTTGCTCATATTTACTGCTGGATTATGATCTGCTATAACATAAAAATCTCACACTTGCAGCATTTTAAGGTTAGTTTTACCCCCAGTGATGTTGTACAGTGCATAATTTGTTGCATATGCACTAGGTGACTGCTTTTGTTTTTATGTATTTTATTTGCGATTAGTTTTTTTTTTTTTCCTTTTTTCCCTGCCCTAAATCTTCCATTTTTAGTTTTATTCTGTTTAATAACAGTGTGTGATCTCATTAATCAGGCTCTTATGTTTTGTATATTGTGTTGTCAGGGCTTCCTATACTATGGTACCATGGAATTGTCAGCTTTGTATAATTTAAATGTGGATGATCAAGGAATACATGACTATTTGAATCCTCTATCTGGAACATGATCTTGAACTTTGTTTACCTTAGAAACTTAAAATAAAATAGACTTTCTGGCACTTATAAAGCTGCTCATGTTTATAATCTGAACTATACTCAAAATTCATTTTTGGAAAACATTTAGGCCGAACTGAAAGAAATTGTAACATCATCCGTTTACTTGGTAATTCTAACTTGCCTTGGCATCTTGTCAATTATATATGGGGCTTTTTAGTCAAATTGAACATGCATTTTTTTTTTTTTGTTCCAGCTTATTTTAATTTAAAATTGTGAAGTAGGGTTCATGCTTTAAATGTATACATGTATTTGTATTCTATTCTGGACATTGCCAAGGTGCTATGAAATATTGAATAACACAAATTTAGAAGAATAAAGCTGATTTAAAGGGTGCAGAGTCTGTTTTGATTTTTGTATCTGTGGAAGAATATTTACATGTCAGTGTGCCACTTATATAATGTGAAATCATTATAGGTTACCTATATTTACAACATCCCTTGCTTTATACACACACTAGAGGTGTTGGTGTCAGTCTTGTTCATAGCTCGCTATTGTGTTGCACCCACTATATTTGTTTTTTAGAAAGTACACAGTAGAGTGATTAAAGTGGTGGTATTCAACTCCAACTTTTTAAAAATTTTCTTTCAATGAGTCCAGTTTAAAGAAACATACATAGTTGAGCAAAGCATTTTAGCCCAAACACTTGGTTGACGTGTTTCCTCCAACTCTCTGTTCCACTTCCCTGAACTTCCTTTTCAGTAAAGATCTTAAGGGGCCAAAGCCATCTCCAGCAGCTGGCCATCTACTGGCTTGAAGGAGCTTTTTTTATCTTAAACTTTTTTACAAAAAAAAAACGACACAAACTTGGGTTACACAAAAAGAGCAAACCACCACTTGGAAAAGCTTTCTGATTCTCACATTTCATTATATTGCGTATAATTGAATAAATGTGGTCAGTGGTGACATACAATATAGTTTCTAGTCTCAAATAATGATTCAGTTCAAATTCTATAATCCTTTCTTTGATGGGAGACCTTTTCAAGTGATCATCTATTGCCTGCAGTGTAAGCTCCATCAATCCATCCCAGAAGTCCCAGGCAGCACCCAATATCCACAATCCTCCCTCCTCTCCCACCCCCCATTGCAAATTTGCAAATCTTTTCACACGTGTAATCATATACCCCACCTCCTTGCTTATGTGCAATATCTCAATTCTCTCAAGCCCTGCAAGAGAAAGGAGCATCATTAAAACAGGATATCCGGACCTGTTGATTCTGCAGGAAATTTAACTTTTAAACATCATGGAGCAGCATCCATTGTAAGTAACTATCAGCTTTTAAAAAGGCTAAAGCATATTAACACATTAGTTATTTAATGTCATCAGTCTCATTTAGACATTGAGGACTGTGCAGTAGATTTAACAAGGATCTAGATTGCTGGCTACATACATGACCACTACACAGGACTACAAGTTACTGTCTTCATGTCGAAGCTAAATTATGGTTTGCTTGTGGTAATATACCAGATTAGGTAGCATGTAACTTTACAGTGCATATTTAAAAGAAGAATACTGTGGGGATCCATCAAGCAATGTTCAGAAGAGCCATCAAAGTAGAGAGGGCCTGCAGAAATGGTTATGACATAAAAGATTGCAGTTTAGTTCTGGGGGCCCCCATGTGCTTCCTCGCAGACTGCGTGTAGCTGTACTAGGTGCTGGGGATGTGTCTGGACCTCGACTGATTGTTGATTTTGATGGCCCCTATGCCAGGAGCGGTTGTGAGTTATTTTCTGCATTATATCACTCTTGTGGTCCGATCAGAGTGGGGGAATCGGGGCTTACTTTTCTTCCCCCTTGCTTTTACATCTCCCCTGGACGCTCAATCCCTGTCCTCCTTTTCCTGCCCTACTTTTTGAATAGGTGTGGGGTTGTCTCGAATCGGCCATATGATCTTTAGTTCTCAGCCTGTTTCCCTTGCATGTCCTTGTCTCTCCCAGGCTCCCGGTAGTGAGTTTTGCATGAGCATTTCTTATACCCTTATGGCTGCTGCTTGTGCTCTGCATTTAAGAGATTTGCTTACACACCCTTGGGGACGATTACTTGTCGACTCGGGGTTTCTTTTTGGTTTTTTTCCCCACTGACTGTACCCTGGTGACGATCCAGAGCGGTGGGTCATATTTCTCACTGCTCTCCTGGTTTTGAGTGTTTTGTGTTGTCATTTCTTCCCTGTCTTGAGTATTTGTTTTCTAGGTCTGTTTTTGATTCTGCTCTCTCTCCATCCATTTCCTTATCTTATTGCTCCCTCTCTCCTATCTGTAAGCCTTCGGATAACTTTTTTTCCTCATTTCTCTTCCCTACTCCACACTCGCCCCCCCTTTTTGTCCCCCCACTCTATTTGGTTTTTTTCCCTCTTCTTCCCCTCCCTGTAGCTTCCCCTCAGGAGGTACGTACTTTATCTCGGGCTCCTCATTGTGTACAGCTTGGGTGGCAGTTCTCTCTGGTCTCCCTGTTCTGTCATGTAAGGCAAATGCTCACTGTGTAAGATCTTTAGCCTGAATGCCAGGGGGCTCAATATCCTGGAGAAGAGCTCCCAAATGCTTTCTAAATTTCACAAACCTAAAGCTCACATTGTTTTTCTGCAGGAGACTCGCTTCCGCAGAGATTGCATTCCTAAACTCTCCAACTATAGATTCCTCCATATATTTCCCCAGTCATCTTCCAGGACAGCCCATGAGATAAGGCTCCGCCTGCCTGCAACAGCAAACACATCAACACATTTAAATAAATAGACCCCTCCTTCCATCCCAATTCAGTTTTTTTTGTGTTTCCTCTGGCTACACAGGTTCACATCGTAATGTTTGTTGTTTTCAGGGCTCGTTTTCAATTTGCCTCAGGGCAGAGCCTAACCCTGATATGCGTTGGGACCTACTCCAGGATTTCCTGCTGCAGCGCATACAGGGATCCCTTGTCGGACCCCCATACGAGAGTAGGCCAAGGTTCCCCTCCGTCATTCAGGGAGGGCAACCATCCTCCTGTGTGTGAGTGGCTCCAGATGGTGACCCCCGCGGTAGTGGCAAGGGTGCTACCCTGAGCGGTGTACGGCACCCCCTCTTGGGTTGGCATTGAAGGGGCAGGCTCTAGCAGTGGGTGTAGTGTGGAGACACTAACCAGTTGGAGCACTGTGGTCGCTGTTCCAGGGGGCCATGGTTCTGTCCGATGAACCGCATGGTGGCTTGCACGGGAGAGTGGCGGCGTCTACATGCAGTTCCAAAGTTGTCAATGTGTCTCAGCATCAGCTGGGAGCGCCGTTGCGCCGCCTGAACGCGTAGCTAGGCGCGTCATCGAGTACCGCGTGGTACGGTGACGCGCTTCCGGTGCGCCATTTCCGGGTTCCGGAACACAGCGCGCGCTGGCCAATGTAAAGGCACCTGGGGACTGAGACAGTCGGCATGTGAGGCAGCTGATTCACCTCCCATAACGAACGCCGCTCGGCCACGACTACTGCGGCTGCACACCTCGCGGACTGACTGGGACCACATACGGTCAGTGGGGACGTCGGGAGCGGGCCAAAAGCGTGGTCGGCAGAGAGCTGCAATATGCCCACGGAGACCGGACCTGGTGTTGCCCCCCCAGATCTGGGAGAGCATGGCACTGGCGCTAAGGTAGGCGAGTTTTATTGGTAATTCTCCTCTATCCTTACTCAGCTTGTGTTGGGGGCCTGTGGTACAGGACAAGCTGGGTTGTGTTGTTTCTCAAGCATTGTTTGCATGTTGGGTAGAGCACTGGTTGACGGCATCCTTGTCTTACGCAGGTCAAGGCCTCGGAGGATAAGCCCCTTGCTGAAACTAGTGGCTCTCGCCCAAAAGGGAAGAAGTGTGCCTCTTGCAACACCAAAATGTCACCTTCATGGTCCAAACCCTTATGCAAAGGCTGTTTAGAGAAGATGGTGGCCAAAGATTCGGCTGGGATGTTCAAGAGTCTGATAGATTCTATGAGAGATGAAATGGTTACCACTTTTCAATCTTTCCGGTCTGTGTTACAGAACCCAGTGGGACCACTGGTAGATACCAATTTGCCCAGTACATCGGGGGAAGGTAGTTTGATGGGCTATGCAGAAAGCTGCATGAGCAAGCAAGCGCCCAGTGAATCCTCGGGCTCTCAGGTAGAGTCAGAGGATCAAGATGAGTCAGAAGGGGAATTACGTAGCAGCAGAGCTGCGAAATTCCTTTTTCCCTCTTTTGAAACAGGTGAACTGTTGAAAGCCATATGGGATACTTTGGGTATTAAGGAAGAATCCACTGAGCTGTCAGTTTATGATAAACTTTACAAAGGGCTTCAAACTAGGAAAGGGCATACTTTCCTGGTCCACAAATCACTCTCGGACTTGATCCAAGAGGAGTGGAAGCACCCAGAGAAACGAATGTTTTTCTCGGCGGGTCACAAGCGCAGGTTTCCATTTGCAGAAGAGGATTCGGGTCTTTGGGATAAATGCCCGAAGATAGATGCCTCCCTAGCAAAGGTCTCTAAAAAGACGGATCTCTCATTTGAAGATATGGGAGCATTGAAGGACCCAATGGACAGAAAGGCGGAGGCTTTGCTCAGAAAGGGATGGGAATCGGCAAGTGCTGGCTTCAAACCTGGTTTGGCCATTACTTGTATGGCTCGGACGCTAGGGGTGTGGCTGAATCAGCTACAGGAACACCTGGAGTCTGGTACTGATCGGGATCAGTTGCTGGTTTCCCTCCCCGTGCTGAGCAAGGCAGCCGCCTACATTGCGGACGCTGAGGCAGTGAGGTACTCAGCTCGAACTACGGCATTGATCAACTCCTCCAGGAGAGCTTTGTGGCTCAAAACTTGGTCAGGAGATGCATCCTCCAAGGCAAAGTTATGCGGGCTCCCTTTCAAAGGGGACTTGCTGTTTGGCCAAGAGTTGGAGGCAGTGTTGGATAGATCCACAGACAAGAAGAAGGGTTTCCCACTGCCGCCCAAGCAGCAGGGGAAAAAGTTTTTTCGTGGCCAAATGGGTCAAAACTTCCGTAAAGAGAAGAGGGGATTTTATTGGAAGAAACAAGACCAATAAGAAGGGTGGGCCTTTAAAAAGGGGAAGTCAAAGAGTAATTTCCTCTTTAACCCACCTCAGCAGCCCAACAAATCCCAATGACCGATTGCACAGGGTGGGAGGAAGACTGGGGGAGTTCTTCCCGCTCTGGAGGCAACTGACCAGCAACAAATACATTTTGGAACTGGTTCAGATCGGTTACAAAATAGAGCTGACGGAACCACCCCCGTCAAGGCTTCTGATTACTTCCCTTTCAAAGGACCGGAAGAAAGCAGAGGCAATGACAGCGGCTTTGCAAGATCTGCTGGACGGGGGGTTATAGTGCGGGTACCCGAGTTGGAGGAGAAAAAAGGATTTTACTCCCACATCTTTTCCAGGATGAAGCCCTCAGGAAAGTGCAGACTGATACTCAATCTGCAGCCTCTGAACAGGGTGGTACTGTACAAAAGATTCCGTATTGAATCGATCTTTTCAATACGAGAGTTGCTGCCCCCAGGCTCTTTTCTAGCGACAATAGATCTGAGAGATGCGTATTTTCATATTGCAGTAAGAGAGTCGTCGCAATGCCTACTAAGGTTTGCAGTGCGGGGGTCCTGCATTTTCAATACAGGGCCCTGCCGTTCGGCCTTTCCTCTTCGCCTCGAATCTTTACCAAAGTGTTGGCAGAGACGCTTGTCCCCCTGAGATCTCAGGGGGTCGGGGTCATCCCTTATTTGGACGACCTCTTGTTTTTCGCCCCATCAGAAATTGTTCTCCAGCAAAAGCTGGAGTTAGCGATCCAACACTTGGAGAGTCTGGGTTGGTTAGTGAACAGGGAAAAGTCACAACTAGTCCCCGCACAGATGGTAAAATTTTTAGGTTATTGGATCAATACCCAAGAAATGACCATTACTCTACCTGGGGAAAAAGTGTCAATGCTGGTGGAGGAAACACTGAGACTGAGACTGCAGGGCGCAGTATCAGTCAGGTCAGTGATGAGAGTGGTGGGGCTTATGATGTCCGCTATCCCAGCGGTTACCTGGGCGCAGTTCCATTCCAGAACCTTACAGAATTGGCTATTGAGGGCCTGGGGAAGTCGACAACAAGACCTAGACAAAATGGTCCACATCACGGAGGAGACCAAGCAATCCCTCCTGTGGTGGATGGACGGTCGAAACCTCTCAGTGGGCAGGCTGTGGTGCCAGCCTGCGCCGTTAGTAGTGACGACGGACGCCAGTGCCTGGGGAAGGGGAGGCCATTGCCTGGAGCACATTTGGCAGGATACCT
The DNA here is from genome assembly GCF_000935625.1 of Nanorana parkeri. Classification (NCBI taxonomy): domain Eukaryota; kingdom Metazoa; phylum Chordata; class Amphibia; order Anura; family Dicroglossidae; genus Nanorana; species Nanorana parkeri. The sequence goes on along the minus strand of NW_017307026.1, from coordinate 326,950 downwards.
GGGAGCATACAGACAGAGTCAAGTCGTCAAACTGGAGAGAGCTGAAGGTGATAGGGCTAGCTCTATGCCAGTTTCGAGAGGTCTTAGCGTGCCACCATGTAGCGGTGGCCTCGGACAATGCCGCGGCGGTAGCTTATATAGACAAGCAGGGGGGCACGCGCTCGCAGGGGCTAATAGCATTGGCGATGGAGATTTTGTCATGGGCAGAACGCAACCTCTTATCCCTGACGGCGAGACATATCGAAGGCAGCCTGAACAAGCTGGCAGACTCACAGATCCGAATGGGCTCTGAACGCAAGAACGTTTGCCTGGATCACCAGCTTGTGGGGCTGCCCGGAGGTGGACCTCTTCGCAGCCGCCAACAACAACAGGCAGGTGGAACAATTTTTTTCCCTCTCCAGGGACGACGGGGCTCTGGGGGTAGACGCTTTGGCGCACCCTTGGAGGTTCCGTTTGGGTTACGCATTTCCCCCACTACAATGGATTCCGAATGTACTTCGGAAACTCAGAGGAGAGAGGCTGATGTTAATTTTGATAGCGCCATACTGGCAGAAGAGGCCGTGGTTCACGACACTCCTAGAGCTTTGTGTGGAGGGGCCGCTGCTTCTTCCGCCGACGGCAGACTTGCTGGTACAGGGCACGCTGAACCACCCGCAAGTACAGGCTTTAAATTTAGCTGCGTGGCTTCTGAAAGGGAGGGGCTGATGAATAAAGGGTTATCCACACAGGTCGTTTCCACATTGTTGCACAGTAGAAAACAAGTCACAGCTGCAATTTACCTGAAAGTGTGGAGAGTCTTTTCGAGCTGGTACAACAGCCAAGGTAGACCGACGGCCGACACGGTGCCGTTGGTTTTAGATTTTCTGCAGGGGGGGTCTGGAGAAGGGTCTTTCCTGTAGTACACTGAAAGTACAGGTGACCGCTCTGTCTCATTTTGTAGATATTAGACTGGCAGAGGAACCTCTCATAAAAAGGTTTATGCGAGCTGTAGTAAGAATGAAACCCCCAAGGAGTAAGGTGGTGCCAAATTGGGATCTCTCGGTGGTATTGCAAGGGTTTCTCAAACAGCCTTTTGAACCCCTGGGGGAGTGCTCCATCCACAACCTAACGGTGAAGACAGCCCTCTTGGTAGCATTAGTTTCTGCTCGGAGAGTGAGCGAGAGTCAAGCCTTCTCCATGGCTGATCCGTACTGCACCATTATGGCAGATAAGATTGTTCTACGGCCAGACCCGGCTTTTTTGCCGAATGTGGTGTCCACCTTCCACAGGACTCAGGAGGTGTTCATCCCTTCGTTTGCAACTAACCCTACCTCTGCTGGAGAAAGGGAATGGCGGGGCATTGACGTATGCAGGTGCGTCCTTGAGTACCTTAGGGTCACGAAACCTTGGAGACGGTCGACTCGTCTCTTTGTAGTAATTGGGGGTCCCACTAGAGGGAACAGGGCCACTAAAAGCACAATTACTAGGTGGATTAAAATGGCCATAACTGCGATTTACAACGCTCAGGGCTTGGCGTTGCCAGGGCCGCTCACGGCACACTCAACTAGAGCATGGGCCACTTCATGGGCAGAGCGAGCAGGGGCTACTCCTGACCAGATCTGAAGAGCAGCCACTTGGTCCAGTTTCCAGACCTTTGTCAGGCATTACAGACTGGATCTTATGACCCAACAAGACCAGGCATTTGGCAGGAAGGTCCTGCAAGCTGTGGTCCCACCCTAGGAGGTAAGATTTGTCCTCACTGATCCTCTCATGGGCTGTTCTGGAAGATGACTGGGGAAAACATGAGTTGATTACCTGATAACTCTGTTTCCAGGAATCTTCCAGGACAGCAGATTCCCGCCCTTGGTTGGTAGCCAAGGGACATCCGTGACTGGATGTTAGAGGGGATACTTTGAAATGCTTGGTAGCCTTCGGTTCTAGAGGGTACTGAATTGGGATGGAAGGAGGGGTCTATTTATTTAAATGTGGTTGATGTGTTTCCTGTTGCAAGCTGGCGGAGCCTTATCTCATTGGCTGCCCTGGAAGATTCCTGGAAACAGAGTTATCAGGTAATCAACTCATGTTTTCATGCCCCTAGTAGTTGCTCCAAATTGAAAGGCGTAGCCAATCTCCTCGCAAAGGATGTGCCATTCTCTCTCTCTGAGCAATTGTCAGATGAAGAGTTAAGATTTCTTTTTTTGAAAGGTAAGTTTGGTGACAGGCCAATAACCTTAGCGCATATCTATTGTCCCAACAAACATGCCATTTCCTTTTTTTGTGTGCTATGAGCGCTAAACTGAATGGGTTCAGGGAGAGTTTGCTGATCCTTGGGGGAGACTTTAACGTCCCCTTACCCCAATTCTGCACTTGTCTTCTGGCTCCTCCTCAGTCCTATTCCGAGCATTGCGTCAAAGCAAGCAATTCAGCTGGAGGACCCTCCACCCTAAAGTGAAGGACTACACTTTCTACTCGGCTTTCCCATAATAGATATTCCTGCATTGACTAAATTTTCCTCTCCCAGCCTGACTTCTTCTGTATAGCTCGAACATCGTACTGATTATTTTGTCTGATCACAGTCCGGTGGTGAGCTGGCATTTCTGGGTCATGACAACCGTACAAAAATGTGGAGACTTGATGCCTCGCTTCTGAGCAATCCAATACATTTGCACCATTTTCATTCTCAACTATCCTATTTTGAACTTAATGCCATGCTGGACACCTCTCCTATGTCGCAGTGGGAGGTACACAAGTGTGTACTGAGTTTGAATTCATGGGATACACCACACTTTTCGTGGCTGGGTCGAGCCGCATGCTTGAAAATAAATGTACTCCTGAGGCCATTATATGTGTTGCAGACAATCCCTGTTTTTGTCCCGGAGGCGTTCTTCAAATCCGATTTGATCGATTTTCCGCGCGTTTATCTGGGGTGGCCGTCCTGCAAGGGTTAGTCTGTCTATTCTCTCTAGACCCAAGAGTCTGGGGTGCATTGGTTTGCCAGACATTAAAAAAAAATATTTCTTGGCTAGCCATCTGGTTCGGATCGTAGATTGGAACATTCACGTACCTTTCAAGTCTTGGATTCCAGTAGAACAATCATGGTGGGCGAACCCTCTAGCTTCCTTGCCCTGGCTTCCCCCACCTGGAGGGGCCCCTCCCCCGCCCGCAATCACCCCTTTGTGGGTGCGACCATGAAATGTTTTGCATTGGCCTGTATGAAATGCAGGGTTTCGTCCACTCCGGGCCCCTTGACACTATTATGGTTTGGAGTTAGATTGGCTGAGAAGGATTGGGAGAGGATTAATACCAAGGTTCACAAATGCTCCATGAACGTGCTCATTCAGGAAACGGTATATAGATTGAGGACTAGATGGTATCGGGTCCCTTCCCTGTTGCATACATTTTCGCCTCCCATTATTGACCTTTGCTGGCGCTGTGCCCAGAGCGAGGGAATGTTGCTACATGTATGGTGGGAATGTGCTGTACTTTAACCTTTTTGGAGATTGGTGCACCAAATCATTACAAGGGTCTCTAGCATCGATATTAATTTCACCCCTGCCCAGTTCCTACTGCACCACACTTCCCTACTAAATAAATTATACTTGAAGTTGTTGGCTATGCATATGGTTAATGCGTGTGTACCAGTCCATTGGCGATCCTCCCAAATCCTTACAGTGGGTGAGTGGTTTAGGAGACTGAATAGAATTTAGGAGATAGAGGAGCTTATTTATATCTCTAGAGATACACTTGATATGTACACCTCCACTTGGGAGTGTTGGACGCTCTTCCGGGCGACTGAAGATTATGCTGCTTATCTTGAGCTTTAACAACAAGGATGCTTAAGGGGAACGAGGGTTGTGTGAGAGTTGTTCTTTTGCCCTGCCTGCCGGCTTGGTCGCTGTGAGCTGCTCATCACTTTGTACCGGGGTCGGGGATCTCCACCGCTTAGCTGAATCCCCCCCCCCCCCTTTTTTTTCCCCTCCTTTTCTCCTCTCTTTTGTGCTTTCAGCTCTCCCTTCCCCATGTGCTCTCTAAGTCTCGTCCTATGGTGCTTTTGTTCTTTGCAGTAATGGTATATGAGTGTGGGGCAGATGGTTTTCATACCTCCTGAATGTCCTGCCTGATCTGTCTACAGATGCATAACCATGTACCTAACCCACTGATTTAGTCGATAGACTCTATACACTTTACGGGAGGTGGGAGGTCTCCTGATTGACATTTGTGATGAGCACCTGCTCTGATTCCGTATGCATATTTCAGGATATTTATTGATACACAGCGTTTCTGATACGGGATGTTGACGGTTTTATTTTCTCTATTTTTTGTTTCCCCTATTGTATTGATTTACATCTGTTCTGTGCCACAGGATGGCTGACCTGTGGCACAGAACAGATTCTGCGGTTTTGTTTCAGTGGATCTACTGTAATGTGACATAGTTTGTTTATTTTGTAAACTCAATAAAACTGTTTATGGGAAAACAAAATACAAATTTGAATTCAGAAATTGCCACTTCGCATAGAATATGTATGCACGTTAGCCCTGACCAGTTTTTTTATTTGGGCTTCTGCTTTACATTAAAGGAGAACTATGGGGTCAGTGTTTTCCCCCATAGTTCTCCTTAGGGTAACGGGAGGACACAAACTAGCGTCCTCCCGTTACCCTAAGCTCAGTATACCGCGCCCTACAGCTCGCGGTATACTGAGACGCCGGAGCGGATACCGACGTAGATGACGGGATGCGCCCAGCTGCGTGAGTGACAGCTCGCTCTGCCTATCTAGAGGCAGATCCAGCTATACCCGCCCCCTCCCCCGTCCGTTCCGCCAGTCAGCGCTGGCAGATCGGAGCGGGGAGAGGGGAATCCAGCCCCTCCCCCTGTCACGGCAGAGAGCCGTGACAGGATCGAGAGGTGAGCGAACCTGGTATGTGTTCGCTCACCTCCCGATCTACTGAGCCGACCTGTGACAGTCTCATTGTCACAGGTCGGCTAGAACTATGAGGGGAGTGGAAATCACTAATCTCATAGTTCTCCTTTAAAGCAGACCTATATTGAAAATCCAAACTTTAGTTGTCTTAACAGGTATGCAGGAGCACAATTAATGTGACAAAGCCATCAGTAAAAAATTAAATGTACCTTTAGCATATCATTTGTAGTTAGAATCAGCAGAGCTTATCTGTAGATGTGACTAGTGTCTTCTAGCGTCAAAGGTGCCCATCAGGTCTTTGACATAATCCGCATATCTAGAGCTGCAGCTAACGATTATTTTCAAAATCGATTAGTTAGCCGATTATTAAGTTTGATTAATCGGTTAATCGGATAAACTATATAATTTTAAAAAATGGCTCCAGTGATAGGACTACTAGTTTGTATTGAGGTTGTAGTCCATCACAGGAGCAAGCTTGGAGCGGTGGAAGTAAAGAAAAAAAGATAGTGGTGGTGTGCAATATAGTGAAATGGAAAGTGTAAAATGATACAGCAATCAATGCAGATGTTGTTGACAACTTTTTCAATAATCAATTATGTCGATTAGTTGTTGCAGCCCTACGCATATCCCATCCACTTCTGAACTCTGATAATGGACTACACTGCTGTTGGGTAGACATGCAAGTCAGGAAAATATCTGAGTTTTGTTTTTCGGGATTCGGGTCTGAAAGTTAATTCGTTTCGGGATTCAGATGAATCCGAATTTTCGTTAATTTCGGATGAGTTAAATGATGGTTACGAATGAAAATTTGCTGCCAAAAAGTGACATTAAGTGTTTACTTTGTTTTTAACTTTTGACAGTGCACAGGAAGCTATTGCTCCGCCCACTGCCTTCTGTCAATTGGCAAAGGAGCGGACCTGAGAACTTTTCTCTGGGGTCCCACTTAAAATTGCTACCCGGCCCTTTAGGTCTTCTAAGGATCCCCACGCTGTTTTTTTTTATTACTATTTCTGTGGACTGTTTTACACTTTAGTGTATTCTGTGACAGGTATCAGGTTCTTTGTCAGCAAAGAAGCAGAAACTGTTGCAGATATTCTATTACTTTGTTTTCATTCGGTATACTTACAGGTCCAGCATGTCACCAAAGAGAGAAGCCTGAGAGCGGTAAATGACAGCTCTCCTCCTGCTTCTGTTTCCTTTCCGAATGAAATTCGGATATATCTGAATTTCGTTATCACAAATTCCTATTCGTTATTTCTGTCATTCGGAAATTTGCATGCATCCGAATGTCTGAATTTACAGACATTTGTACACATTTCAGTTCGGAATGAAACAAATTGCACATGTCTAGTGTTGGGTCTAGGAACAGGAAGAACTGCCCAGGTATAGCTTGTACTTTTACTAATATGGCAATTTCTTACCGCTAAACAGGATTGTAGAAGTGATGAAAAAATATCCCAGGCAAAGGAACTACTAAATATCTACTGTAAGTGCTACATCAAAGGCAAGGTTCCCTGAAGCTAGGTTCACTTTAAATATTGTAGCTAGCAGAATTATAATCTTGGTATAAATGCATGCAAAGCTGTTGCAGCAGCTGTGTGGATTTATACAAGGGGACAAGTTTTGGAAACAAAACTTTAGATATCTCAAATCCCTTGATAAATCCGAGTTAAATGGTTTGAGCAAATCCTACTGCATCTGTCTTGCTCTTGTCTCTCTTCTCATGACATGCCTTTACTGTTTTACATTTTGTTTCTCACGTAAAGGGTTGGTTATTTTTTATATTACACATTAACAGTATTGATAAATATTTTACAGGAGCACTGAAGATAGTTTTCCTAATTTTGTCTTTTCTTTTTTTTTTTTTTATTCTTTATTATACACCAGTATTAACATACATTCCACTGAAAAAAGGAAATAAGGCATCCGCCTTACTCATATTATCAGAATACATTGGGACAGCACATGCATGTCCTCATGCAGGATGAAATACATTTAATTGGACAAAAGTAATGCAGTACACTCAACAGAAGCAAGTATGATAGCATTGAACCCAATACAGGTGTCGTATATTAATTGCATCGTACATGAGCATGACCTCCATATTATCCACCACTTAATGATAGTCTAGTCCCTGAAAAATATAAACAACATAGTACAGCTTCGTGGTGTAGGAGTGCGACTTCCGGCCCTTTACCGCAACATGGATGTGGACATCCATGCAAAATCCGTCCTGAGCACACGGCTTGGTGGCCTTGGATAAAGGGAGGTGTAAACAGCTTTCTCCAGAAGTGGAGAAGTAGAAAGAAAAAGAGAAAGAGGGACATAAGCACAGGGATAGGGACAGAAGTGAGAGTAAGGGCAGGTCTCCGCTCTCTCTCCCTATGAACTAGCTGAGCTACCAGGAGCTTGCTCCGTCATAGCCCTCTGGTAAGTGTCTGAGTATCGGAAGTGGAGCCAGGCTCCCCAGGTCGCGCCAAACCGTTCCTCAGTGTTATGGATAGATGCTGTGAGATCCTCCATACGATATACTTCATTAATTTTCCCGAACCAGAGACGCAGATTTGGGGGTCAGGTTGCCTCCTTAGCAAAGCGATACACGCTTTGGCGGCAGAGAGCAAGTGTATGGTAAGGGAGCGCTTATATTTGGTCACGGCATTACCCGTCATGTGTAGGAGGTAAGTAGCAGGATGGTCCCCCGGATCCACCATGGTGAGCTGTGTCAGGATTCCCCTAACAGCGTCCCAGAAGGGTCTAATCTTGGGGCAAAACCAGAAGATGTGGGCCATGTTTCCTTGTACCTCGTCACATCTCCAGCAATTGGAGGGGACCAAAGGATTCATTCTGTGCAGGAGTGCCTAATTTTGTCTTTTTAAACACACGCAATTTATCCTTTTCACAGTAATCCCATGATGTGCTGCATGTAGCATTGGTCTAATCTCAGAAAACTGTAAATACTAGATTGTACACTGTTGCACAGTTTGAGGGCTAGAATTATAATAATTTATACATGTATTGTGTGTCTGTGGGAAGCTTATGACTTAGTGATATTAGGAGAACTATGAGGTGGGTGTTTTTCACTCACCTCATAGTTCTAGCCGACCTGTGACAATGAGACTCACAGGTCAGCTCAGTAGATCGGTAGGTGAGCGAACACATACCGATCCTGTCACGGCTCTCTGCCGGTGTTAAAATCGGACACACACACACACACACACACACACACACACACACACACACACACACACATATTATATATATATATATATGTGTGTGTGTGTGTGTGTGTCCGAAACGTATCATACGAAAATGGCACTTTTTGGAAATCCTAAAGTGCCATCTTTCGGCTGAAATAACGGTGCATCCCTGCTTTCTCTCCTCCCCGCTGGGTGTTGCTGTGACACACCGCAGCGTCCAGTGAGGAGGAGAGAAACTGTCACAGTAGGCCCAGTGGTGCGGGGGAGGAGAGTGCTGAGTGGCTGGTTTCTCTCCTCCCGCACTGCTCAGCCTCCTGTTGCAGAACAGGAGAGCGGTATGGGGGCAGAAACAGCATGCAGTGCTATCACAGGAGGCTGAGCGCTCCTCCCACACCACCCAGCCTACTGTGACAGATGAGAGCAGTGATGTGAGTGTGGAGACAACTGTAAGCTGTCACAGGAGGCCAGGTGGGTGGTGCAGGGGAGGAGTTAGCTGTCAGAGGAGAGCAGCAGCCGCCGCGTTCTTGGTATAACCACTTCCAGCAGAGGACGTACATTTACTTGAACCCGCTGGAAGTGGTTATAAAAAAAAGAAAACATTCTATTATTGTCTTTAAATGTTCTCATTCATCTGGGTCATGGTATAACTGTAAAAAAATAAATCAAAGCAACTGGACTTGCTGTATCTGATGTTTCTGCTGGTCATCCGACTAGCTTTCTCATTACAGAATTGAAATGACCAGCAAATGTCATAAAGAAAAATATAGCAAGTCCAGTTAGTTTGTCTAAAAAAAAAAAAAATATTAATTCTGTCAGCAGGCAGCTCCTGTTTCCCAAGTAATCTTCCAGGACAGCATCTGAGAGATAGTCTCCTCCCACCTGAAACAGGGAACACATACAGAGATAGTCTCCTCCCACCTGAAACAGGAAACACATACACACCAAAAAAAGGGTGCTTAGTACTAGCATGCCTCAGTTATTTGTGTTTCCTCGGCCTAGACAGGAGCATCGGGATCTTTTGCTATTTTCTGTATAGGCCTGTGTGCTAGTTGCAGGGGCCTACTGCGCAAGGTATCCCCTTCTTGGCCAGCGGTCTTGGGGATACTGGAGCAGCTTCCCAGGGTAGCCCCCATCCCATCATGTCCTGCCCTTTGGGGGAAAAATTGGCCCTGAGGTTCCCCTCTTTTAAGAGCGGCGACCTTCCTCCATAGTATGAATGAGTTATTTTAGGTTTGTTTTCTTCAAACTGCAGGCCTGACAGCTCTGTAGAGACTCAAAAGTGAAATCAAGGCAGGAGGATTAAAACCCTTTAATTCATTCAGTCATTTACACATGGTATCGGTGAAAGAGTCAAGCTCTGTCAGCATGTTGTGTGACAGCAGAGAGGGAAGCTAGAAGATAATAGGATCTGACACTCCATGAAGTGTTTTTTTTTTTTTTGCGGCAGAGCCCATAAAGAAAAGGTAATCAACCCTAAAACTAACGTGTATCTGTGTTTAGTACAGTTGTGCCCAAAAATTTGCATACCGTGGCTGAAATCGTGGCATTGATATTGGATATATGACTGATCATGCCAAAAAACTATCATTTTTTTTAAGGATAGTGATTATATGAAGCCATTTATTATCACATAGTTATGTGGGTCCTTTTTAAATCATAATGCTAACAGAAATCACCCTAATGGCCCTGATCAAATGTTTACATACCCAGGTTAAAATGGCAATTAAAAGAAACAAAAGAAAAACCCAGTGAAGGACAGGTCCAGTTGGTGAGCGCTCTTACGGGGGGCAGGTTTGGATTGGTTTCAATGCTGGTGTGCTGCGCGCGGATCGGGGTGTCAGACGTTTGTACTAAACAGGAAACAAAAAGGAGGAAGAAGCACAACGACCTATCGCAGGTAAAAGATAGTAGAGCGGAGGGGGTGAAGAATGTGTGATGATTGTACTCGCATGTAATCTGTTGGATCTGAGCTTTGGGAGTCTCTTTTGATATGGTGCAATGCTTGATATGTTGAACTTCAGGTGGGGACTTCCAATACGGTGATGTGGAGATCAACATTTGGATACAATATAAGCACGGTGAGTGAACTGATGTGCACATTGGGCTGGTATGAAATGCATAGACTCACCATTGAGTAAATGAGGTTGTGGGCTCAGCGACGAGGAGTCAGCTGAATTGTTTGAAGAAACCTTCAGTGATATGCTGCTGGAGAATGCACAGCAATTACCATGGGCTGATGTTGGCTCTGAGGTTGAGGAAGGGAGTAACATGAACCTAGAGGTAGAGGGTGCCAATGATGAACAACAAACTGGTTCCCCCAGCCGCAGCATACTGCCAGGTTGGCTCCAGTGACGAGGAAGGAGGGGATGATGATGGTTGATGATGATGATGATGTCGTCACTGACTCTACTTGGGTGTCTGATTGAAGAGAGGAGGAAAGTGAGGAGGAGGCACAAACCCAAGGAAGCAGGATGTCCTCCAGTAAGAGCAGCCACCCCATTGCATCAGAAGGCAGAGCTGCACTGGTGCAGTGTGTTGTCTCGCAGCACACTTCCAGGAACTCAGCTGTGTGTGAGTTTTTTTTAGCACATGTGCAGCAGACCACAGCATAGCTATTTGCAACCTGTGTCTCAAGCGTGGCAAAAACATCAACCGATTGGGTACCACATTCTTGAAGAGACATCTGACCACTCGGTGGTTCAAAGGAAGAGCGGTGGAGAAGGGGGCCGCCTGACTGATGCCTTTAGAAATTTTTCCAGTCTTCAGCGCCCAGGGATGTTAACTTTAGGCACCCATCGGCAGCGTCTGCATCACATGGTACAGGATTACCTAGGTGCAAGAGCAGACCTGGAGAGCTTTCCAGCAGATGATCCACTGGCTTGCTGGGTCTTGAGAATGGATCACTGGCCATAACTTAGCCAATATGCCATGGAGCTACTGGGCTGCCCTGCTTCCAGCGTGCTTTCTGAAAGGACGTACAGTGCTGCTGGAGGTTTTGTGACAGATAAAAGAGTGTGCGTCTGTCCACAGACTGTTTACTGGCTGACATTTATAAAAATGAATCAGTCTTGGATCAGCAGCAGCTATCAATCCCCTGATGCAGATATCACCGAATAAATTTGTTGGGGATCTCTGGAAGACTGCCTAAGCTGCCTAACTTTGTAGGCGATTATTCCATCTTCAAGTAATGTTCTCGGTGTAATGCACCACCAACGACCAAGGCCCAATTTTTCGGCACCCGCATGTGACAGGTGCATATGATTTGAATATTTTACAGCAGGGTCCAATCCTGCACTCGTCAAGAATAACTCTGAAGGGTTAAGGTGTGTCAAGATTTGTGCACTGGAGCACCGAGAAAGAGCAAGAAGAGGCAGCCAGGGGAGGGAATAAGGAGACGATTTATAGAGGACTACAAATCCCAGCAATACATGATACAGCAATACAAAATAATATGAAGCTACATACACTGTGTTCCTGGGTGGTGCCCTGATGTCTCCAGGGTCTCAGGTGGCCCGTGCGAGCTCTGAAGTGGCCCGTGCTGGCTCTCAGGTAGACTCCACGGGCTCTCAGGTGGGCTGTGCGTACTCTCAGGTGAGTTATGCGGGCTCCCAGGTGGGCTATGCGGGCTTTCAGGTGGCTCTGCAGGGGTCTCACCAGGAGTCTGGAGGGGGACAGTGTGCTATCCACCAGGATCAGGAGGCAGTGCTGTGACAGTTCACAAACTATCGAAGCACTATCTGTTCAACAAAGAAACACACACTAGTGCTGATCCTGATTAACTCCTCAAGCCGCGTACCTGTAGCTGCACTGACAGCCGCACGCTCTGCCGGGATTGCGCCCACACAGCAGAGGGTCCTCCTCCATGCATTCATCTCCAGGACCCCGGGGTTGCCCGTCTGCCTGAAATTGTGACTTCTCGTGCCCGGAGCTCAACTGTCATGAAAACCGGACACAAGATGCCAAACCCGAACTGTCCGGGTGAATACCGGACAGGTGGCAACCCTAAGCACGAGACAACTACAAAACAGAGCAGAAAACAATGCTGTGGAGAGACCTCAGCCTAAGCAAACTAAAGAAGCACACGGACAGAAAACAGAGGGAATGCAAGAGCACAGCACGAAGAGGACGCTAAAAACAACAAGAGCAAGCAAAGAAACAAAATACAAGTTATAGTCAAACAACAATGCCACAGGAAACGGAGAGGTCCGGCTACTAATATGGAGACATGTTGCTCTAACGCTAAAGAGCAGGTGCACAAGCCTTTTAACACCCTAGTTCAGGGCGGATTGACAGGAAACCGAGCAGCTCGGACGGGAGTTAAAACCCGGTGTCGGATCAATGTGCTGTGACACGGTGTGAAGGCTGCAGCAACACTAAAGGCCCAATTTTAAAGAGCCTGTTGACTTATTTTTTAAAAACCTTTTTTTATTTATATTTATTAATTTTTTTACACTTATTCTTATTGCTATTACATAGGGGGATAACAATCCCCCTATATAATAGCAAAGGCACACTGACAGGTATTCTTTATGGAGACAGGGGTCTCTAGGACCCTTAATTTTCGACCCCACACTCCGGGGTCACCAAACCCTCACCCCAGCGGGCAAATGATGTGAGGCAGCTCCCTCTCAGCCTCTCCTAAAAATGGGGCAAGTGAGGCGCAGCTGCCACTCTGATACCCGTACCCTAGAACCACAGTGGAGATCCATATATTCTGTTAGTTCACCCGGACTGAACATTACAGTAGCTAACAGTCCAGAAACGCGGTACAAGTTTAGGGATAATCCAAGAGGGGTAATCAATGTCCAATCCGGGTCGAGGCAGGCAGCGAAGGTTCTAAGGCGGAAGACAGTCCAAGGGTCAGCAATCGGGAAGGATACGAAGGGGCAACAGGTAACAAGAGGATCAGCAGGGAGGCTAGGTGTTCACCATAAGGTGGAATAACTCAGCAATAAGCCAGAGCTTAGGCCAGGTTTTTATAGCCAGGGGAGGTAGGACCACCCCCTGGTCACCGAGGCAACCAGGAGGCCTCCCTCCCCGGGAACCAATGCAAGGCGAGGAAGATTAAAGGTGTGTACTGGGAACCTCCCCCAGCAAGGCTCACACCAGATAGCCAGATGACGCAGGAACACTATGCGCGCGCTCCCGGGGATGTGAGCGCAGCCTGCGTACTGTGCACGCGCTGCACAACTCGCGCATACGCACCCCAGGCACCAATTGTTCTACCGAGCTGAAGGGGAACCCGTGCTCTGCGCCGTGCCCGTGGTCCCCGAGTAGAGGTAACACCCCCTTCTTCCTGACAGCTTCTTCTCTCTGGCTATAGCAGCCAGATGACTGACAGGTGAATGCGGAAGTGATGTAATACACATCACTTCTGCATTCACAGCACGGAGGGAGGTCAGCAAGGAGGAAGATGCTGATCTCCCTCCCATCTTATCTCCTGACATCCTCCCAAGCTGGTCCTGGGCCGCAGACAGGGCAGCGGATCCTGGGATTGAAGGTGAGGGGTCAGGGGGG